>NC_091441.1:23392066-23619891 GCF_964237555.1 Oryctolagus cuniculus | reverse complement strand
TGTTAAATACAGAAATCTCTTTTACTAGACATATTCAAATAGTTGGATGATGATGCTGAGGAGGATGATGGCGATGATGAGGATGAGGATGATGACGATTCCAGGAAAGAACCACGAATACTTAATATGCACCAAGAACTGTTCCCATTGCTTTTCATTAATCCTCTCCACAAACATGGGAGTTGGAAGCATCAGCTTTCCAATTTTACAAAATACAGAAAAAAAAAACCAAAAATGTTCAATGTGTTGAACCTCAACAGTTTTTTCTCTGATGTTCTTTTTCTATTCCAAGCTGACTAAGGGATATTTGGAAACTCTCTGTTCTATTTTTGCAACTTTAAAATTAGTTGAGAATAAAGTCATTTTGAAGTACCAAAAGAATATCTGAAAAGTTTATAAGAACAAAAATAATATTTTATTTTTTCCAAGTGATGATTTGGAATAAAATTACATAAAAAGAGTTTTATACACACACTTTTAGTAGAGAAACTCTGAAGCTAGTCTGCCCATAAACACTTACTAAAGAGTTGCCACGTATATTTGGCATAGAGCAGGAGCTGAACAGCACAGGCAGTATTTTCTAGACTCAAGTTAGCCTAAAAATTTTAAACAAACTCTGTGCCAATCTCATCCATCCTCCTATTTTGCATTTTTAAAATTGTATTTAATTGGCCTCTTCTGCTTCTAATCCTTTCGAAGGGCACTTGGTGATGGATTTTCTAGGGTATCACTTTCTATATGTCTGCCTCTTGCTCCAAAATTGTCATTGCCTTTGCATCATCCACAGGAACACTTTTCGCCCTATAGCCCATGGACCACCTGCAGACAAATCACCTGGAATGCATGTTCATAATGCAGATGCCTGGATGGAGCTTCAAACCTACAGAATCAGAATCTCTGGATTCTGGTTTTGGCAACTTAAAAATGCAGGCAAATTTCTTCTCTAATTGCCTGCCTTCCCATTCCAAAAAGCCCAATAGGTCTAACTAGTAAGACCTACAAGATGCAGTTTAATGATCTATACTTGATGTCCAAGGCCCTCTTACCATCCTTGTCTCTGTGTTCTTTCTCTCAGTGGGCCTGCAGCAGTGTCCACTGTCTTCAAACAATCTAAGAAAATGGTTTTGGAAATATTTTTGGCATCTTACAACATTTGCATGCTCAGTTAAATTATTTTAATTAAGCCACAGTTGATACCTTTCTCATTAATTTCCTCTATATTTAGAAACAGAGTAGGGAAGGCAAGACAGCAGTAGTGACATGATCAGATTTCTCAACAAGCAAGTGCTAAAAGGACTCAGGAAAAAATTTTATTTTGTCATGTAAATTAAGCAAAAAGTAAAGACATTTCTTCTTATCTGAGTTTATGTTTGCAAAATGATGTCTGTTAAATGGGTATTATGTGTCAAAACATAGGACTTACACATTTTAAGTTAAAAATAATAATATTCAAAGTTGATTGAAGTCAATCTGGATTTCAGTATCAGATAGATAATGGCCTGGGCCCTCCATTCACGACTTCCCAATCTGCACACACAAAGGCAAGGCGAGAAATCTGAGCTTCTGAAAGGAGAGTTGAAATGACAGGGAGTCTAAGAACAGCAGAATGGATTCAACAGCAACAGGAGATAAGATGCAAGGCTGAGCAGGCATGCATACCATGTGGCCTTCAGGGAGGTTGGGGTTAGAGCAAGCAGAACATCATCAGGTGCACATGCCCTCTTTGAATCAGCATAATTGAGGGCCATAGCAATGGAAGAAAAATTAAAGAAGAGTTTTATTGGTTTTTCACCTTGTACCATATAAAGGATCTATATAAAGGCAAAAACAGAAGTACGTTTTGTATGTATGTATCACTAGTTGCTTGATAGGACCTGGCTTTGGAAATGTATTGTTTTTAAAAAGTAACAGTACTGTATTCTGTTTTTTTTTTTTAAATATTTTATTTATTTATTTGAGAGGTAGAGTTACAGACAGTGAGAGGGAGAGACAGAGAGAAAGGTCTTCCTTCCATTGATTCACTTCCCAGATGGCCGCAAAGGCCGGAGCTGTGCTGATCCAAAGCCAGGAGCCAGGAGCTTCTTCTTGGTCTCCCATGCGGGTGCAGAGGCCCAAGCACTTGGGCCATCTTCTAATGCTTTCCCAGGCCACAGCAGAGAGCTAGATTGAAAAAGGGGCACCGAGACTAGAACCCGGTGCCCATATGGGATGCTGGTGCCTCAGGCGGAGGATATACCTACTGTACCATGGTGTTGGCCCCTATATTCTGTGTTAATGATATGGTTTTAAAAGATCTATATATTTGAAAGGCAGAGTGACACAGAGAGAGGAAGAGAGATGATTCAGTTATTGATTCATTCCCCAAATGCCTGCAACAGTCAGGGCTGGACAAGGCCAAAGTCAGGAGTCAGGAACTCCATCCACTTCTCTTAGGTGGGTGACATGGACTCAAGTACTTCAGACATTTTCTGCTGCCTAATAAATATGTTAGCGGGAAGCTGGATTGGAAATAGAGCAGAGGGGAATTGAACCAGGTATTCAGTGTGGAATGCAGGCATCTCCAGTGGTGACTTAACACACTGTACCAAAACACCTGCCTCTACTTTAACTGACAAAAAAATTTCATACATATTTTCACAAAAAAATATTAGCCTATGACTTGTTGAAGAAATCCTTATTTTTCTCCTTCCCCTGAAATAGATAATATAATTCCATGCTCTGTAGGGAATCTTGATTTCAAAGAGATAACTTTGGATGGTTCCAAGAACAACGCTTGTGTTTGTTCACATAGTCACTGGGCTGTCACATCAGCACGTGCATAGTCCATCTTCCCAGCTAAAATGTGAAAAGAGACCACAGATTGGCCCCCACTCATGGTTAGCCAAGGGTGAAATAGCGTTTGCTCCTCTGTGGAAAATTTCCACTTCCCGGGCTTAGCATTTGGAGGCCTAAGACAAGAACATTTATTTCACAGCAGTGGGCACTTAATTTTTAAGACTGTGTTTTACTCGTGTTGGTTTGTCATTGGATAGGTCCCCAATCTCATTTGAAAGCAATGCTGCAGAAAAGAAAATATGATTTGGCACAACATAGACTAATACATCATTGCATTTTAATATATATCTGCAATATCTCTTACATGGCCTCTTTCCTCAGTTTTGTAGCCGTATGTGGTCTAAATTTCCATGCCCATGTATTTGTATTTCCCCTGGCCCTTTTCACATTCTAGTTATTTTACACAACATTGTTATTACTTTTAAATATAATATTAGTATGATGTATAAATGTAATTGAACACTTGGACTCTGAGTGCATAGATATATGGATTTGAATCTTTGTTCAAAGACTTACAGGTCATGTGACCTTGGACCTGTCTCCTATTCCACTTGTGTAGTGGGGATGAAGATTATCATGTTACCTTTAGGGTAACTGTGAGAGTTAACTGAAAGTTAAGCATCTGATGCAGAGTAATTTCCCAATAAATATTTGATTATCATTGCCTCTCTAATTTTTAATATTTTAAAAATAATTCTCATTTTAATGTGTATTTTAAAGTTTATTTATTATTTTTATTTGAAGGGTGGAGACACAGAGATCTCTCATCTGCTGATTTACTCCTCAAATGCCTGCAATAGCTGGGGATGGGCCGTGCCAGAACCCAGTATGGGTGTCTCATGTGGGTGGCAGGGACTCAATTATGTGAACCATCACCTGCTACCTCGAGGGTATGAAACAGCAGAAAGCTGGAATTGGTAGTGAAGCTGGAATTTGAACTTGTCACCTGGTATGGGCATTCCAAGTGCTGTCTTACCTGCTGTGCAAAATACCCACTCTCCAAAAGCAAAACTCATTTTTTTAGGTCATGTAGTATTGTAGTTCCCTGTGGGCATAATGTCTTAAACAATGTAGACACACAAAACTAATTTTGAATTGGTAAGAGAATGATGAGACCATGAGATTAGGAAACATGAAAAGAGCATAGAAAAACAAAAATAAAAAAAAGAAAAAAAAAACAAAAAAAATTAAAAAAAGACATAAAAAAACAAAAAAAAAAGAAAGAAAAGAGCATAGAAAGAAAAAACTCATGACAGAATCTTTTTCAAGAATTCACATCATATTTGGTTATATTACTGGTTCTATATAGAAATCCTTATTTAAATCAACATGGCCCAGAGAGATATGCATATCTCTATTTCCTTTTAAGAGGACACCAGGTTAAATAATTTGACTAATTTGTCCAAGATCACTGCCATTAATGAGTGATCAGACTTAAAGCCAAATACTTGTTTATAACCCTTTCCATCCAAGTAACGTTTGCTTCTGTATTTACTGGCTCATTTTGTCCTAGAAGGACTGCATTTCTAGGGCATGGGCTCTTTGCTCACCTTCTCTGACCTCAGGATTGGCCTGAAGGGTGTTGCATCACACAGCGTCCACCACGGCCAGTAGGATTGCTTAAGGTCTCATTTGGATGCTGCATGCTTAATCCAATCAATTGTGTGCTTAATAGGCCATTAAAATGGCTGACAACGCAGCCCCCTGGATGCTGTGGAAGATTCATTGGTCACACACAGGGGCTGCTTTTGTACTTCATACAAAGAAGACTATTTGGAAAAGCAAGAGAGAATAACAGCCTTCCAATTCTCTATTTCTGCACTTCCTTTTTTGTTTGCTTTTAGCTTTTGACGATTTTTGTTTTAGATATAGGCAATTTTTTTCTAGTGTTTAGATCTAAGGCAATGCCCCAAATTAATCTCTGAATAAATTTAAGGAATACATTAAATGAAATTTCTGAGCACTGCCCAAGTACTTCAATAGATATGATGTATAGCAAATCCTTTGAAAGGTATGTAAATTGTTAAGAAAATTCTGACTATATTATGTTATCGTTCTCCATTAAAATTAGTCACAATTAAATTCACATTTATGTAGACATACCATATAAGGGGATTTTCCATGAGTTAATGGAAATTTTGTATTATCGTTTAATTCCATTTTCCATTAAGTTTTTGAAATGCCCTCTTATATCCCGTATAAGAACTCAGAGATATAAATATTGGTAGATGTTAATAAATAAAAGTCTTTCCATAGCCACAGAGAACACAATAAATCAAGTCAACAACAAACTGGAAAAAATATTTTCAACATATATGAAAAAAGTTCTAGATTTTTTAAAATGTAATGAGTACTTAAATTTTAAAAAGATACTTAGAGATACCCAAAAATAGAGATAAACATAAGAAAAAAATCCCAGACATGAATATAAAAGAAGGTAAAACACTTGCCCTCACTAGTGATTAAATACATAGAAACTATAGTAAAAATGAAATATTTTTATTATTAGATTTAAATAAATTTCTTAAAATTAATACATGTTAGAAGCGGTACTGATACTTGGTGTTGGTGGTTCACTATACAAAGGACCATACCTTTAAGAACACATATTTAAATTATACTAGACATCAAAAAATAGTGTCAGTGACTCTGTTGACGTCCTTGCTCATTGGACATGAAGACCTCGGACCACATTCCCCCCATGTTTCCCCACTTCCCCACACCTCCAGGATTAGCCACCAGCTTCAATGAACATGAAGCCAAAGCCTGTAGAACTTTCAAAAGAAAAGTTTCATTTTGGGTCATTTGGGATAGTCTTGAAGAAAATCTCCCCCTTCAAATTTTTTCCAAAGGCGTAAGTTAACATTTCAGACAAAGACATTTCAAGCAGAGTGTGATGATTGTTTCCAATGACAACCAGGCGACTTAATAGTTGAGTTCTTCTGGGCAAGCACTAAGCTTCAGTTTTCTGATTTCTTCAATCATTCTTTTAATCGAGAAACCTGCACATCATTAACTATAAGCTTCAAGATGACAAAACTCATTTGCTGACTCATGTTCGTGCAATGTGCAACAGAGATCTTCAAATGCAGTATCTTACATTCTGCCTATTGAATGATTTCATGAGACAAGGTGAGAATGAATCCCGGTACCGTGGGAAGAGACTGCCCATCTACTTGCTGGATTTAGAGGAAAATATATTGAGGCAACAGAGAAGGAGGCTCACATCAGAGCTAGGGAAAACTGGAAAGGACCCTCAACAGGAAGGCCATATCCTCTGATAACAGCTTTGAGTGAGGTAACACTGTCTTCTCAAACTGGAAATAAGGAGAGCTAACATCTGGATAAATAGAGAATGCATTTAGAAAGCACGAATCAGATATTATCCAAGTTACAAGGAAACATATCCTGAACACAAGTAGTTTAGAAAAAGTAAGCAAGCAGGTGACATGCAAGCACCCTGGTATGCTTTCATATTTTTGAATGTGCAATCTCATGGAAGTGTTTTTCTAGAAAATGGTAGGATAATAATTGTTTGAATTTTTAGAGTGGCTATATCCTGTTTTCATAATCAGCAAAACCAGTAGGACTCTAACCTCATGGTTTATACTTATGGCAATATGATCAATTCTAAACTTTATTTTAATAAACCAAAGGAAATGTGCTTCCCTTTTGTGTGCCTCTTCGTTTCTCTTCTGCGAATCAATACCAATGTGCTTTTGTTATAAACTAATGGAGATACATTTTATATGAAATCTACTGGACAGATAATGTTTCTTGTCTTTAGTTCTAGCATAAACCTAGGGGAAAGAGAAAGGGAAAAGCCACAGGGATTGATCATAACTCTTTTTATCTAGGCCTATGATGATCGAAGATGCATGAATCACCTCCTATGTTCCAAATTCATCCTATAATTAAATCAGAATCCAACCCAATATTGTTCAGCTCAGCTTGTGCTGTCATTGTTCTCCACAGTTATATTTGAAAAAAGTGTTTTCTGCAGTGAAACCTAAGAAAACAAGGACTGCAGAGATGTTCATGAATCATAAAAATATAGAACAGTTGAAAATACCATGAAAAGTCAAAGTGGGCTTACAAATTTTACCTATTTTATTTTATCATAAGGCAGGGACCATCAAGGTCATTATGCCTTTCTATTCAAGAGGTTATCCCCTTCCAGGGCAGAGCCCAGTAGTCTTGAAAACTAATTTTTCCTCTTGAAAATAAAGCTTAGGTTCTCCGCTTTAAATGCAGTTCTAAGAAAATTCTCAGGTAAGGATTTTTAACCTTTTACAATTTTCATCATTATTGCCTACTTACTTAGAGATAGTAAATACTTTATGAGAAGACTAGATTGGCATCTAAAGATTTTTCTAAGTGGGTCATACTTGTGAATTTTCCTGTCTGTGCCCACCCTCTGCCTCTCTGGATGGACTTAACAGGCTTGGCTTTTTGCCAGTCTGGCTTCTGAATGCTATAAAATCTCTTGGAGTGTGTGTGATGGAAAGATTGCACTGTGAGCTTGTCAGTCCCTCCAGATTTCCAATTAATGGGCCCATGTAACTAGGCAATATGTCTACATAGCTCTATTATACTGTGCTTATATGCAAAGCTGAACGGTGCTGTTTAGTGACAATTCCTTATGACACAAACCAATCTCTGGAAAGCCAGACTAGAAGAAAAGAAACCAACCAGTAGATGTCTCTGTGGTGCTTCATTTCAGACAGATTGTTGCATGATTAGGCACAGATGTCTGTGGGTTCTGAAACTCAATGGCACAAAATTTGTATCTTTTATTTTGGGGAGAGGGACTGAAGCATCATAGATATATACCAAAACTCTTCAACATACATTTTCTATGCTTTATAAAAATAAACTCAGGCATTAAATCTTTAATTCTGATGTCATCTTTTTAAAAAGTGTGTTTTGCCTACAAAGATGAGCAAGTATGAAACTTAAAACATATTTTTATAATATCACATTAGTAAATTTGGACATGTTGACCCAGGTGAAAAAAGTTGACCTCAAATGAAAATATATTGTTTCCTACTAAATGGCTCCAATCATTTTTAAGTAATTAGATGACAGATAATAGCTGTTTTCTAAGAAAATATTATTTATTTATTTGAGAGGCAGAAGCAGAAAGAGAGAGAGAGAGAGATGGAAAAGTCAATCTCATCTACTGGTTCAGTACCAAAAGGCCCACAACTACCAAGCCTGGGCCAGGCTGAAGCCAGGAGCCCAGAACACAGTTTAGGTCCCCATTGTAGACAGCAAGAATCAATTTACTTGAGCCTTCACCTGTTGACTTCCAAGAAATGCAGTAACAGGAAGCTGGGATTGGGAGCAGAGCTGGATCTTGAAACTTGGTACTCTGATATGGGAAATGAGTGTCTTAGCCTTTAGGCCAAATGCCTACCCCTGACTTTGAACAGCAGGGAAGTGGCACTGTGGAAGGAAACAGTACACCACTAAAGGATGTTCACCAAGAGTGTAGTCGAACAGAGCAGTTCTGGGACAACTGAGGGCTCCGGCTTCCTCAGCTGTTTTATCTTTCCAGCACCATCCTACAGTGATGGTCGTAAACCCTAATGCTATCAGTAATAGACAAGTCATAAAGAACTACATCATTCATGAATAAATTATACCGTTATACTCTTTTGCATATGACAATACTTATTTTCAGACTATAAGAACACACATTTTATCAATATTTTGTTAACCCTATGAGTTTGAGGATTTTTCCTCCAGGCAATCAAAACTTTAAATCTCTGGTTCCATGAGACAGTTACAGCATTCATTTCTTTGGTTAAACAACATGTGTTGAACACTGTTGCATCCTCCTCCTACAAAGCTCACAGCTCCAAGTGTTGTGGGACATGGAGAAAATGTGGACAACATGCACTCTATGCTTGCAAAGAGCAAAAGTTGCATTGCAGGAAACAGACATTTAGCAAGTCTTTAAAATACAAGTTAGCATTAAAGAAACACTAGAAGAGATACACAAAGAGTTATGGGAACACAGATTAATGATGAACTCAGGAAGAGGATTTACAACTGGGAGACAGCACAGGAGCTGAGTATGAGAAATGAACAAAAAGGTTCAGACATGGAGAATGAGAAGAGAGAGGATATCTACTTTATTTTAAGAAAACTATAAAAATTTACGCTTCAAGCTGATTACTGGAGCAGAACAGATCACCAAGGAATACACCCAGACAAGCATGCTCTATTTATGTTTTTACAAAGATGCTAGAGCAATGATTTCTACAGGATTTTCCTTAAAGGAACCTTGACCAAAATCTATACATTATACAAAATTAACACAAAATGGATCATAGAATTAAATATAAAATACAAAACTAAAATCTTAGGAAAAATAAGAGGAAATCTTTGGGATGCAAAGCTAGGCCTAGACAGCTTTTATATGTTATACCAACAGTATGATTCAGGGGCTGGCACTGTGGCATAGCAGATAAAGCTGCTGCCTGCAGTGCCATCCCATTTGGGCGCTGGTTCGGGTCCTGGTTGCTCCACTTCTGATCCAGCTCCCTGCTATGGCCTGGGAAAATAGTAGAAGATGGCCCAAGTCTTTGGGCCCCTGCACCCGCGTGGGAGACCTGGAAGAAGCTCCCGGCTCCTGGCTTCAGATTGGCACAGCACAGTACTGGCCGTTGCAGCCAACTGGGGAGTGAATTAGAGAATGGAATACCTCTCTCTCTCTCTCTCTCTCTCTCAATCTCTCTCTGCTTCTCCTTCTTTCTGTGTGTAATTCTGACTTTCAAGTAAATACATAAAATCTTTTAAAAAACCCAGTATGATTCAAAAAAGGGGAAATTGATAAATTGGAACTCATAAAAATTCAAGAAAAATTCTCTGTGAATGCTCATGTGAGAGGATGTAAGACAGATACTTGCAAACAACATATCCAAAAAAAAAAAAAAAACCCAATATCTGGAATGTATAAAAATTTGTCAAACTCAGTAAAACTCCCAAACAATGCAATGAAAAAATAGACTAAAGGCATGCAGATAGTTTACTGATGAGGCGAAATACATGGAAAGTAAGCGTAAATAAAGATGCTCAGCATTAATAAGAGATGTGATTAAAACCAAACTAGTTATCAGTACACACCAGAGTTAAAATCAATAGTGATGCTTGACACTGGCACAGACACAGAAAAACTAGATCACTGATATGTTAGGTGGGAAGTCAAAATGATACAGTCACTCTTGAAAACAGTTTAGAAAGTCACTTACAAACTAAACATACTCTATGACCCATAAGAGCATTAATTTCAGAGAAATTAAAAATACGTTTACAAATACCTGTGCATTCTCATGGCAGCACCATTTGTAATAAGAGCATACTACAACCTGTCCAGATGCCCTTCAATGGGTAGTTGCTAAACTGTTGTACACAAAATTTTAATCAGCATTATAAATATTTATTAAAAAATTCACTGAGACAAATAACAATTTGAATGAATTTCTAGGGAATTATTCAGAGCAAAAACCACATTTTTATTTAAAAGCTTTCTGACTTTCAACTTCATGTTTTCATTTTTTTTCTTTCTTTTTTTTTAACTTTTATTTAATGAATATAAATTTCCAAAGTACGGCTTATGGATTACAATGGCTTCCCCCCCATAACGTCCCTCCCACCCGCAACCCTCCTCTTTCCCATTCCCTCTCCCCTTCCATTCACATGAGGATTCATTTTCAATTCTCTTTATATACAGAAGATCAGTTTAGCATACATTAAGTAAAGATTTCAACAGTTTGCTCCCACACAGAAACATAAAGTGAAAAATAATAGATGATTTTTTAAATGATGATGAAATCAGATCAGACCTATTGTCATGTTTAATCCCAGTGAGAGTCAAGTTGGGAATTGCTAATTTCTTCTCTTTTTTTTTTTTAACAGAAGATCAGTTTAGTATACATTAAGTAAAGATTTCAACAGTTTGCACCCCCATAGAAACACAAAGTGAAATATACTGTTTGAGTACTCGTTATAGCATTAAGCCTCAATGTACAGCACATTAAGGATAGAGATCCTACATGAGGAGTAAGTGCACAGTGACTCCTGTTGTTGACTTTACAAATTGACACTCCTGTTTATGGCATCAGTAATTTCCCTATGTACCAGTCATGAGTTTCCAAGGCTATGGAAGCCCCTTGAGTTCTCCGACTCTTATCTTGTTTAGACAAGGTCATAGTCAAAGTGGAGGTTCTCTCCTCCCTTCAGAGAAAGGTACCTCCTTCTTTGAAGACCTGTTCTTTCCACTGGGATCTCACTCACAGAGATCTTTCATTTAGGTTTTTTTTTTTTTTTTTTTTTTTTTTGCCAGAGTGTCTTGGCTTTCCATGCCTGAAATACTCTCATGGGCTTTTCAGCCAGATCGGAATGCCTTTAGGGCTGATTCTGAGGCCAGAGTGCTGTTTAGGACATCCGCCATTCTATGAGTCTGCTGAGTATCTTGCTTCCCATGTTGGATCACTTCATTTTTTTTCAAACATTTGAAATTACCGAGGCCAGTGTTAACAGCATAGCTGATCAAGCCACCACCAGAAATCACATTTAGGCATCAAATGGAGTGATCTGGCTGCTCCATTTCTGATTCAGCTCCCTGAAAATGGTCTAGGAGAGCAGTGGGGGATGGTCAAGTTTTTGAGCCCCTGCCACCCACATGGGAGACCCAGATGAACTTCCTGGCTCCTGGCTTCAGCCTGACTTAGCCCTGGCCATTGCAGCCACTTGGGGAGTGAACCAGCAAATGAAAGACCTCTCTCTGATTCTTCCTCTCTCTATGTGACTCTGACTTTCAAATACATAAATCTCTAAAATAATTGTAATTAATAAATTATGTGGCATAAACAAAGTCAGCATTAATTGTATTACTAAGCAATAATTCACTCTTTAAAATTTTTCTTCTTGAAAAAACATGTGCTTATATATTCATTTGAATTGAATCTGGCATGTATATACATATAAGTATATATTTTAAATTTAATATTATAGCATAAGTATATCTATGTATTCAATATTTTCAAGAATGTTATTTTAATGGCTAATATTTCATTCTGTGGATATTCAGACAATTATGACTCACAGTTATTCCTATGTTATCAGACACTTAAGGAATGTGCAATTTTTCATTTTGAGTTGGATTCTTTGGCTCTAAATAGTAACAGATTTTAACTAACATAATCACACAAGTAATAAATGATGCATTAGAAGGAATCTGGAAACCGAGTAACTTGTTAAATGAGCAGGTCTAGGAGGGTCAGAGACTGGTTGCTCTCGAAATTGCAGAGTCCTTGGACCTCTGTGGTTGGATGTCACTGTCACGTGCCCGAGTTTCAGTTACCTTCTATGTAAGTGAGCCTCATTTCAAGTTAGAAATTCCTAAGCAAAGCCTGGCTTGGAAAATTTCCCTGCCCCTTCATCAGGTACAAGAGTCTATTCAAAAACAGGAACAAGGAAACAGAACATGCACAAGATACAGACAAGAACAAAGCAGCTATTTCAGCTTTCATCTCAGCTGCGCTCCGTTCTTCTTCCCCAGTCTCATCCTAAAATAACAGCCGCACCCACATCGAATCTTAAAAACACTCACCTTCTTATCAAAATCATGTCACCATAACAAACCTAGAGCTGGCAAAGGAAATTTATACAATATGAGTGTGAATTGAATTCTCAGAATGGACCCTGAGGAACAGGGTTTGTAGCCCAACGGGTTGAGCTGCTGCTTCTGATGCCAATAATTCATATAAAAGTGATGTTTTGGAACCCAGCCATTGCACTTTCGATGCAACTCTCTTCTACGGTGCCTGGGAAGGCAGTGAAGGATGGTACAAGCACTGCCATATGTGGGAGACCAGGATGGGGTTCCTGACTGACTCCTGGCTTCACACTCACCCAGCCAGGGTTATTAAGGTCATTTGGGAGTGAACCATTGGATGGAAGATTGCACTTTCCTGCTTGCTCTCTCTTTTTCTCTCTGTCTCTATCTCTTCTTCTGTTGCTCTTCCAAATAAATAAATATACTTAAAAAAAAATGGACCCAGAATCCCAAGATTATTTGTGTCCCAGGAAGATTTTTCACTCAATAGATGACAGACATCCTCCTTCTTTGGCTACATCTATGGGTCACTGGAATGAAGAATAATGCTACAATTATGGCAGGAATGGAGGCTGCACTTGTCATCCATTTGGTTTGTCCCAAATGCCAGTAATGCCCACATTTACAAACATAGGGTACAATCTAAATTTTATAATCAAAATATTCCAGGTTTCCTGGATGGGCTAGAATTGATGTCCTAGCTATTTGTATTTTCTTGCCTAACCCCAAAGGCAGAACATTTCAATACAGGGGAGGCTCTAGACTCTTTTTTTTTTTAATTTGGTAAATATAAATTTCCAAAGTACAGTTTATGGATTACAATGGCTTCCCCCCCCCATAACTTCCCTCCCACTTGCACCCCTCACATCTCCTGCTCCCTCTCCCATTCCATTCACATCAAGATTCATTTTCAATTATCTTTATATACAGAAGATTGATTTAGTGTATATTAAGTAAAGATTTCATCAGTTTGTACCCACACAGAAACACAAAGTATAAAATACTGTTTCAGTACTAGTTATAGCATTGCTTCACATTGGACAACACATTAAGGACAGATCCTACATGAGAAGTAAGTACACAGTGACTCCTGTTGTTGACTTAACAATTTGACACTCTTGTTTATGGCTCTAGACTCTTAAGAACATTTCTTCAACAGACACTCCCACATTCTGTGTCCACAGATTTACTCCAGATTAAAGGATGAAAATAAACCAACTTTAGCATTTTACTATGAAAAACGTTAAGTATATTCAAAAGTCAACAGATTTTATGAACCCTCATGGAATAACCATCCAGCTTCAATGATCAGACCATTTCCCCATACTTTTGACAATGACTTTAGCAGACATCTGTAATGTTATCTGGACTGCTTGTATTTTAACTTTTCCCAATTCAGAACACATTTTGTTTGAATCCTGTACATGGCGGAAGCAGCAAGCACAGGTAGGCATGAAAATGGATTGCTAACTTTCTTCTACTGTGAAGGTACAATATCTGTAGGCAAAGGAAGAGTAACAGTATTCCTGGAATTTGCCTCTCACATTTTGATATTTGCTTTCTTTATGTCTTATGTCTTTTAAAATATTCTATTCTTTCATCACTTACTTTATTATGTATTAAATAAATATGTTCTGGCCGGCGCCGCGGCTCACTAGGCTAATCCTCCGCCTAGCGGCGCCGGCACACCGGGTTCTAGTCCCGGTCGGGGCACCGGATTCTGTCCCGGTTGCCCCTCTTCCAGGCCAGCTCTCTGCTGTGGCCAGGGAGTGCAGTGGAGGATGGCCCAGGTGCTTGGGCCCTGCACCCCATGGGAGACCAGGAAAAGCACCTGGCTCCTGGCTCCTGCCATCGGATCAGCGCGGTGCGCCGGCCGCAGCGCGCCGGCCGCGGCGGCCATTGGAGGGTGAACCAATGGCAAAGGAAGACCTTTCTCTCTGTCTCTCTCTCTCACTGTCCACTCTGCCTGTCAAAAAATAAAAAATAAATAAAAAAAAAAATATGTTCTAATGTACTATATTAATTATCTTGTAAGCATCGGATTGTATTACCAATCAATAACAGAAAGAAATTTGAAAAATTTGTATTAAATAATGCAATTCTGAATAATCAATAGGTCAAAGAAGACATTGGCAGGAAAATTATGATTTGATTGAAAATCAAAACTTAAAAATACAACAAAAGCAGTGCTCAGAGGGAAATTTATAAGGAGTCCTCAAAAAGTTTGTGGAGAATGAATATTATTTTAAAAAGTACATGAATTTCAGGGATCACATAAACAAGAATAGTGTCTGCAAATACTAGCTGATAGAATCAAAAAGGGAGAGAATGATCCAACATGGGAAGTGAGATACACAGCAGACCCATAGAATGGCAGATGTCCGAAACAGCACTCTGGCCTCAGAATCAGCCCTTAAAGCATGCGGATCTGGCTGAAAAGCCCATGAGAGTATTTCAGGCATGGAAAGCCAAGACACTCTGGGGGAAAAAAAAAACCTAAATGAAAGATCTCCGCGAGTGAGATCCCAGTGGAAAGAACGGGTCATCAAAGAAGGAGGTACCTTTCTCTGAAGGGAGGAGAGAACTTCCACTTTGACCATGGCCTTGTCTAAAAATTATCATAGTCAGTGAACTCAGGGGCTTCCATAGCCTTGGCAGCTCATGACAAGAGCCTAGGGAGATTACTGATGCCATAAACAAGAGTGTCAATTTGTTAAGTCAACAACAGGAGTCACTGTGCACTTACTCCTCATGTAGGATCTCTGTCCTTAGTGTGCTGTACATTGAGATTTAATGCTATAACTAGTACTCAAACAGTATTTTTCACTTTATGTTTCTGTGTGGGAGCAAACCGTTGAAATCTTTACTTAATGTATGCTAAACTGATTTTCTGTATATAAAGAGAATCGAAAATGAATCTTAATGTGAATGGAAGGGGAGAGGGAGTGGGAAAGAGGAGGGTTGCGGGTGGGAGGGACGTTATGTTGGGCAAGCCATTGTAATCAATATTCTGTACTTTGGAAATTTATATTCATCAAATAAAAGTTTAAAAAAGTACATGAATTTCAAGATTTTTAATGAAAATAAATTTATCTTTTACCTATATTTTCCAAAAACATCTAACAGTACCATCATATACCTGAAAATATATTTAAAAAGAAGAAAGATCTCAATTTAAATAATGTAATTTTCCACCATAGGAAATCAGAAAGGGGAGAGACATGGCCTGGTAGTTAAAATGACGCTTGGGATGACCACATCCCACATCCGAGTGCCTGCGTTTGAGCCCCAGCTCCACTTCTGATTCCAGCTGTCTGCTAATTTTCATCCTGGGAGACAGCAGATGATGGCTCAAGTACTTAGGTCCCTCCACTTATGCAGAAGCCTGGAAGGAGTTCCTGGATCCTTTTAAAAGAAAATTAAAAAGAAAGTTTGTTCTTTGAAAACTGAACACAATTGACAATTATCTATATTGAACACGAAAAGAAGGGAGAAGATTTCAAATGGTTCTGCACCAAAAGTGAGGACATTACTACTGGGATACAAGAATGAATGATCATAAGGAAACACTATAATTATATGACAAAAAATCAGACAACTCAAGAGAGACATACAAGGTCTGAGACAGGCAGAAAACTGAATCAAGATTAAATATAAATATCTGAATGCAGAGAATGAGTTAGTATTTTTAAAAAAGTTCCCAAAAGGAAAAGCCCAAGACCACATGGCTCTACTAGTGAATCCCACGAATCATTTAAAAAGAATTGATACTAGCCAGCACCGTGGCTCACTAGGCTAATCCTCGCCTGTGGCAACAGCACACTGGGTTCTAGTCCTGGTCGGGGTGCCAGATTCTGTCCCGGTTGCCCCTCTTCCAGGCCAGCTCTCTGTTGTGGCCCAGGAGTGCAGTGGAGGATGGCCCAAGTGCTTGGGCCCTGCACCCCATGGGAGACCAGTAGAAGTACCTGGATCCTGCCATCGGATCAGCGTGGTGCGCCGGCTGCAGCATGCCGGCTGCGGCGGCCATTGGAGGGTGAACCAACGGACAAGGAAGACCTTTCTCTCTGTCTCTCTCTCTCACTGTCCACTCTGCCTGTCAAAAAATAAAAAAATAAATAAATAAAATAAAAAGAATTGATACCAATACTTACCAAGCTGTCACAAAATATAGAAGAGTATGGAGGCTTCCCAACTCATTCTATAAGGCTAACATTCTCCTAATACCAACAAGGACATATCTCACACATACACACACATACAAATACACATGTGCATACACACACATAACTGAAGACCAATGTCCTTTTTAGATATAGATGAAGAAATTCACAATGAAAAACTAGACAACTCTATCTATCACATATAAAACGGATTATACACAATGTCCGGTACGATTTATCCCCATAGTGCAAGATTATTTCTACCTACAAAGAAATCAATTAAGGAAACACTTTATATTAGTATAATGAAGAAAAACGTAACAATCAAAATAAATTCAGAAAAAGTTCTTGGAAAAATTCAATAACACTTCAAAATTTAAAAACATTATAAATAAGATTAGAAAGGAGATTCCTCAAGTTGATAAGGAGCAGGTACAAAAGAAACACCTTCAATGAATGTATTCTTGGCCAAGCAGCAACAAACAGAATTCTTCTGGCCTCTGGGTGCACAATGATCTGGTTTTTTATAGTGTGCTGCCTTAAAGAAAGAATTTTGAGGTCAGAATGTCTTGTTTGTTTCCTCTTCTAGTCATGATGCTCCTAATCACCTTGAAATTGTTTGAACTTCCCCTATGTCCCTTCTGGGCTAATACACAGCCACAGGTTACTATAGACGATAACGTGATTGACTTTGTCTCACTGCTCACTAAGGATGCCATTATCTTTTCCCAGAATACAGCCAAATATTGTTTCTCTTTATCCCTACTGTGATTCTTTAACCCACCCAAAATATTGCCTAATCCCCAGAGGGAATGTTCTTATATTGCACACTATGTTCCTAATTTCTGTATAAATCAAGATTTTTTTTTTGCAACAGAAACTCATTCTATGAAATTTATACCAAAGCAAATAAATTAGAAGATTTGCTGACCTCCAGGAAGCTGTAAACATCACAAAGGACTAGGGGATTAAGTATTGGGAAAGACAGGAAGCAGAGAGGCTGTAGGATCCACTGTAAATAGAGCTCAGCACACTGGAAACTCTCTAGAGCAATGCTTTTGAAGACTCAGTTATCATTCACCCCTGTGTTCAGTATCTGTTTTCAAACCTCACATAGTCTACAAGAGAAATTTCAAGAAACTACAGGGATCATGTGTACCCTTGTGGGGTAGTGGAAGGGAAATATAGAGACAAAATGCTGCTAAGGAGACAAAATTTGTAATCATACCCTTTATTACTGCAACTCTGTGATGGTCATCCTTGGACTTAGTTCCTTGTCTGAATGTTATTTGATTGCTAAGAATGGATATCCGGAAGTGAATTTGTTGGGTCAAGAAGTTGGGAAGTAAAATGAATGTGTTTTCAAACACTTGGTCTCATAACAATTGTCCCTGTGAAGGCTATCCCAATTAATCAAGATTCAAAAAGTACAAAACAACCATTTCATTGTGCTTTTTTTCCCTTTAAAGTTTTTGCTTGATTTTTATGTTAATGTGATAGTAATACAAAAAGAACATAAATACTCAATCATTATATTCTTAGAATTGTATCTATGAACTTCATCAAATACATTCATGTGCTTTTTATCAACAGCAGCCATTACTATGAAAAAAATTGGCAGTTTAGTAGATTTTAACTAATATAATTTTGTTATTTGATTTAGAACTAGCATTGACTAGCCCAAAACATAATGTAAGATACTTAAATATTTCTGTTTTAAGTTTTTATTTTTTAAAAATAAAGTTTATATTCACATGAGTCCTCACATTCAAAATAAATTATTTTATTACATTTAATTATGTTTCAATGTTAATTCATGGGGGATACAAATAATTTTAGCTTCTAGTATTCATTTTTCAGTGCAATTTATCAAGCGAACACATACATTTTATGGGTAGTTTTTCAAGGATAAAGCATTAACTCATAAATAAAATGTTATCATTGAAATTTAAGCTCTGTCTAGAAAAAATCCAAAATCCAAAACAAAAATTTATGTAAAAAGACAATACTGGTTGAGTAACTCTTAATCAAAATATTTGAGATAAGAAGTGTCTCGGGATTTTGGAACATTTGCATGTACATAATGAAACTGCTTGGGACTGATACCCTAACCATAAACTCATTTGTATTTCTTATAAATTTTATAACACAGTCTGAAGGTAATTTTATACAATATTTTTAGTGTGTCTGCATTTTGGTTTGTCATATAAGTTAATTCAACATGAAATTTTGGTGTTTAAAAAGTTGCAGTTTGGGAGGATATGAGATTTTTCAGGTTGGGATGCTTAATCGGTAAATTATGTATGATCCTGAAATTGTTTTAGGACTTCCTGTGCAACCTACAGTCTAAAATGGACATTCCACAGTGAGGGAATGGATATTTTAGAAGTCTTAACGGCTTGACAGTGATAATGATGCTAATATTTAATGAGAAAGGAGGAAAATCAGAGAAGACATGGAAACAGAAGGCTCGTTACAGAAAAGACCAGAAACAATCAAGAGCAAAAATCTCAGGTCTTGGGTCCTATAACAGATTGTCAAAACCCAAGATTCAGAGCCACATTTACAGAATTTTGGAAACAATTTGCTTCAAATTGTGGCTAAATGAAAACAAATAAAACAAATCATCCATCTGAGGAAAAGCACAAGCTTAGTAAAACTGCCTCCCAGGACTGGTTGCATAGCAACCAAATAGGGATGTGGTAGCAGCAAAGGTCTAAGTAGGGACGGAAGCAGGTCAGTGGGAGTGGAGCGGTGGAAGAATTTCCACAGCAACAGGGCAACAGCAGCGGCGGCAGCAACATTTCTGAGGGAAATGACTTGACAGGAAAAGCAATGGCGTCTTCCAGTGGAAACACAATTGTCTTAGCCCATTTTGTGTTGCTATAACAAAGTATCCCAAGATAAAGAAAAGAGGCTTATTTAATCTTTTTTTTTTTTTTTTTTTTTTTTTTGACAGGCAGAGTGGACGGTGAGAGAGAGAGACAGAGAGAAAGGTCTTCCTTTTCCGTTGGTTCACCCCACAAATGGCCACTGCGGCCGGCGCACCGCGCTGATCCAAAGCCAGGAGCCAGGTGCTTCTCCTGGTCTCCCATGTGGGTGCAGGGCAGGGCCCAAGGACTCAGGCCATCCTCCACTGCCTTCCCGGGCCACAGCAGAGAGCTGGCCTGGAAGAGGAGCAACCGGGACAGAATCCGGCGCCCCGAATGGGACTAGAACCCGCTGTGCTGGCGCCACAGGTGGAGGATTAGCCTAGTGAGCCACGGTGCCGGCCAAAAAAGGGGCTTATTTATGTCGTGCTTCTGATGGCTGGAAAGTCCAAACAGCATGGCACCTTGTGAGGTCCTCTGGCTGCCTCACAACGTGGCAGATGGTGTCCCATTATAGGAACACGTGTCAGAGGGACAAGTTCACCTATTGAGAGACCTCTTCTTGGGTGACAACCTGCTCTGGTGGAAACTAATCCCGTTCTTTGAAAACTACTTGAATCCTTTATGAGGGTGGCACTTCCATGATCTCATAATCTCTTTATGTCTCCACCACTTCAATACTACCACACCGAGGACCAAACCAGACCACATGCCCCTTTGGGAGAGACACTCAATCTTATCCAAACCACACAATAGTCATAGATACCAACCAGGAGTGATCCATCTGTTGAAAATTAGCTTCTCTCTACATTTCCTGAAAAGGCACGTAGGTTTGGGGAAAAAAAGTAGATTATGGTATTGTTTAGGCAAGGATTCTTGTCACACCAAATATAAACATAAATATCTTTGAAAAAATTATATGGACCATATTAAAAGTGGGTAGACCCACTGAGGGGGTTTTGGCTCTCATCTTAAGTGAAACTTTTATTCCATGTCTAAAATGTGGAAAGAAACAAAAAAAGTCCACCTCCCAACACACATACTCTTATAATCACTTGTTGTGAGGCAATCTAGTCAATAAATATTTAATAGTTACTTACTGTATGTAAGTGTGTGGAATGGAATGAAAGCCACAAAATGAAATATAAGACCATCCTCCATCAAGACTATTGCAACTTAACTGGGAGGCCATGGATCAAGTAGATGGAAAGTTTGAACAAAGGATAATAGGGAAAGAAGTGAAAAAACATTTATCAAACATTCCACATACTCTGCTAGAAACTTTCATGGCTTGATTTTTTATACTAATTTTTTTATATTTTTATAATTTTAGCAATAATTTTTATACTAAAATGTTTTGCTTTTGGTCATGATCTCCTTTGAGAATTTGATGAAAGCTTTGTGTCTAGTAAAGGGAAAAAAGGAAAATATGTACATAAATAAATTTTTTCTTCAACCTTCAGATTTGAGGAGTTGGTGAATTTCATCTTTGGATTTCAAGTGAAGTAATTCTGCTGTGAGATTCATGTAGCATTACTCTCAGTTAGCTCAGGATGAAACAGCATTAGAAATTCATCTGCAAGTGTGGATTTGAGGTTCAAACTTCTTTATTACATATAGGAAATTGCTCTATTTAATAGGTCAGACAATAAAAAGAAATAAGAGGTACTCATAAAAATTATCTTATGCCTTGCAGAATATATTTGAAACTTTGAAAAACAATCCTAGAGCGTCATCAGGATGTTATTCCTCTACGACAGCTTGCCTATGTTTCACTAGAGCTTTTCTGTATTAAGTATTGATGAAAGCCTTCCGAAAGATGTTAATTACAAGCTTCTGTGGGTGCTTTTTCCATTCAAAGTAAGAGAAATTCATTCATACTAGCTGAAGCAGGTTATTCAATCAATTAATTAAAGAGTGTTGAAAATAAATATAAAAAGGCATTTTGCAGAATAAGAGAAAATTGAAGTCTGGCACACCTGGAACTAAGAATGGAAAAGGTATCAAGGGACCAATGATTCTGCTCTCTCACTCTGGTTCTTAGATTTCCTGGATCTCTTCTTCACCTACATAGTAGACAATGGCCAACTTAGATGATATTTTGCACAACAGCAATTAGAAATACCTGGCATATATATCTTGAATCTTAAATTTTACTTCAATTTCCTTGCAGAGGTATTTGAATTTGGATCCGTTTTCAACTTTCTTCTAATTATGCATTTTGGAGAAAGAACAGAAATTGGAAATAAAAACCTGATGCTGGGGACCCATCTGATGCAGGCCTAGGAGATGGGGGACATTGCCTCTGAAAGGTTTCCATAAAAAGCTGATAGTAGGCCGGCGCTGTGGCTCACTAGGCTAATCCTCCGCCTGTGGTGCCGGCACTCTGGGTTCTAGTCCCGGTTGGGGCGCCAGTTCTGTCCCAGTTGCTCCACTTCCAGACCAGCTCTCTGCTGTGGCCCAGGAAGGCAGTGGAGCATGGCCCAAGTGCTTGGGCCCTGCACCTGCATGGGAGACCAGGAGAAGCACCTGGCTCCTGGCTTCGGATGGGTGCAGCATGCTGGCCATAGTGGCCATTTGGGGGGTGAACCAATGGACAAGGAAGACCTTTCTCTCTGTCTCTCTCACTGTCTAACTCTGCCTGTCAAAAAAAAAAAAAGCTGATAATAAATATTTAGAGTTTGTGTGCCAGATATCCTTTGTGGCAATACTCCACTCAGGATAGCATAAAAGCAGCGATTCTCAGTGCGTAAACCAAAGACAGCACCTGTGTTCCAGCAAGATGTAGGAGGTTATTAGGTCATTGGGGGGATGCCCTCAGAAGGTAACTCTAACGGATTGAATGTAAAGACTAAGTGAGGCCCAGCTGCTCTATGTGCCTCCTAGCTTACCATGGGATCCTTCTGCCTGTGCTCTAATCTCCTCTATCTTCACCCAAATCAGAGGCCAAACCAATGGGTCCACCTGATCTTGAATTTGGATTTACAAATTCATTGGCTGAAATATACTCCTTTTTTCCAAAAGCTGACTAACACAGAACATTGGTATCAAGGAGTGAGGTGATCATTATAACAATACCTGAATATGTAGAAGAGGATTTCGAATTGATTTATTGGAGAAGGTTGGAAAAGTGGATAGAGCAGGCTAGAAGAAATCTGTAAGTGGAGCACAAAGGGCAATTCTGGCAAAGACTCAGAAGGCCAGAATGCTGGTACAGACATAGACAGTTGAGATCATGCTGATGAGGTCTTAGATGGAATTGAGGATTCTGCTAGGAACTGGACAGAAAATCACTCCTGTTGCACTGTGCCAAAGAACCTACCTTTGTGTCCATACCCAGGGACTTTGTGGAAGGTAAAACTTAAAGATGGTGAGTTATTGTATTTGGCAGAGGAGATTTCAAAACAAACAAAAAAAAAGCATTCAGACTGATGTGGGTATAACTGGCTGCTTTCAGTAAGTGTCACAGTGAGAATCAGGAGCAAAAAATCAGGGCATAAAAACCTGGAAAATTCACGGCATGGCCAGAGGATGAATGGCGGAAAGGTATATTTGGGACAGGAGAGTGTAGTGGAGAAGTTGCTTGCTTAACGGAGTATCACAATTGAAAGGGAACTGTGTGCTAATCAGCAGAGCAAGGAGAAAAGGGTCTCAAGGCTATCTCAAAAATCCTTGAAGCTCCCTTTCTATCACAGAGGATTACAAGGGCACAATTATTTCATGGAATCCCTGGACACTTTCTGGGGGCTTGTGCAAGACCCTTGTGGGATTCATTCCTCTGTGTTCAGTCAGAAAATCCCTCTCCATCTGTAACTGTAGCTCAAGGGGGCCCGGACAGCACTTGTGCAGACAGCAGACCTTGATACTACCTACACGATGCTGGTTTTCTAAGTCTGGAGAATGCAAGAGTTATAAGGTCATGGCTTCCAGTGAAATTTCAAAGTGAAGTCTTAGAGACCATGGGTGTGCCACAAGATTAGAACCCCTATATGGAGCCCCTGATGGGGTAAGAGTGAAGCTGATTTGAACTGGAACTATGGTGTATGCTAACGTCCCACACCGCCATCAGTTTATGTCCCGGTTGCTCCACTTCTGATCCAGTTCCCTGCTAGCAGCCTGAGAAGAGAGTGGAAGATGGCCCAAGTGTTTGGTCCTCTGCCACCCATGTGGGAGACCTGAAAGAAACCCTGGCTCCTGGCTTTAGCCTGACCTAGCACTGGCCATTGGAAAGTGAACCAGTGGATGGTAGATTTTCTCTCTCTCTCTCTCTCTCTCTCTCTCTGTAACTCTGGCTTTCAAATAAATAAATAAAAAACAAACAATGAAATCGATATGGTGTTTCAAAGAAGGTAAAATGGTCAGGAAAATGCAGCACTTACCGGGGAAGCCCCTGACATCAACATGCAACCACAGAGAATGGCTATGTGGACAGAGACCAACAGAGTCTGAGAGGTGAGGAAGGTTCCATCTGTGTTTCAAAGGATGTCCCGGCAACCTAAAGCCTGGGCAGAGACCTGTCACAGGGATGGAGCCACTGCAAAGAACCTCCACCAGGGCAACACCAAGGGGAAATGTGGGGTTTCAGCTGTAGAGATTCCCCAGTGGTGCTGCAGAGATGAGATTTCAGCCAGTGGGAACTAAAGCATGAGGTGTGACCAGCAAAGCTATAGGGGCAGGGTTGCCCCAAAACAGTTGGAACTTTATTATTATTATTTTTTTTATTTTTGATAGGCAGAGTGGACAGTGAGAGAGAGAGACAGAGAGAGAAAGGTCTTCCTTTGCCGTTGGTTCACCCTCCAATGGCCGCCGCTGCAGCCGGCGCACCGCGCTGATCCGATGGCAGGAGCCAGGATCCAGGTGCTTTTCCTGGTCTCCCATGGGGTGCAGGGCCCAAGCACCTGGGCCATCCTCCACTGCACTCCCTGGCCATAGCAGAGAGCTGGCCTGGAAGAGGGGCAACCGGGACAGAATCCGACGCCCCGACCGGGACTAGAACCCGGTGTGCCGGCGCCGCAAGGTGGAGGATTAGCCTATTGAGCCACGGCGCCGGCTCCACAGTTGGAACTTTAGAGTTTAATGTTTGTTCTGTTGATTTTTGGCTTTTCTTTGGCCAATTAATTCTTTTACTTGTCTGATACTCCATTTTGGAATGGAGGTGTATAACCTCTGCCAGTTCTGTCATTGTCTTGAATGTACATTACTTGGTTTTTTTGTTTGTTTGTTTGTTTGTTTTAACAAGTTCACATCTGGAGTTTGCCTTGAGTCTCAGATGACATTTTTGACTTTTCAATTAGGGTGGAATTGAATGAATACTTTGGAGCTAATGGAATGAGTGTATGCCATATATGAGAAGGACATGAGTTTTTAGGATTCATGGGCAGAGTGCTGTATTCTGAATATGATTTGGCTCCCAAACACATGCAGCTCTTTAAGTCCCAAAGTCTCAAGTTAATAATACTAAGAGGTACAAAATTAATCTAATTTTGGTATTTAGGAGCTGGCTTAGTTATGGTCCTGAGATCACTGGGGCACGTCCTTGGAAGGTAATGTTCACGAGAGGCTTGGTTATAAAGCCTGAGTAACATCAGGCTTCTGTGTGTGCTTCCTGGGTTGCCATGAGATTTTCCTTCTGCCTGTACTCCACACTCCACCATTGCCACCCTGACCAAGGCCAAACCAACGAGACCACCAGCTCTTGAATTCAGACCTCCAAAACCTCCTTCCTTCATAAATAGCTTGACTCATGTATTCCATTGTAATAACAAAAAGCTGAGTAATAAAGTTTGCTTGGAGCTTTATCTTCTTATTTGATTAAAACAAAAATTTTAGTATTCCTGGGTAATTAAAATTCTCCACTGATTGACCTCATCTCTCTTATCATTCCAGTATGTCGCTCCCCCTCTTTGCAGAGGAACGACACAGGACCCTGCGTTGTTCTTTTGTCTGCTCGGCCCTCCCGGGGTTTGCTGCTGCTTCTTCCCGGGTTGGCTACCGACCCTTCCACCTCCGTGGAAGGGCGGTTCCCCCTGCCACTTTCCCCACTTCCGTGGGGGAGCGGGCACACCGCCGGCCGGCTCTCTTGGGGGCTGCACAGGTGTTCCTTCAGATAGATGTTCCTGGTGCATGTTGTCTCTCTCCTCCTTTATAGTCCTCTTCCACCAATCCCAACTCTGCTACCCACACGCCGAGTACGCTGCTCTCCTCCAATCAGGAGCAGGTCCTACAGTTGATTGGTTAAACTGGAGGCAGCTGTGTAGAAGCTGTTCACTCCTCTCCCAGCGCCATATTGTGGGAGAGCAGATGCATAGAATAAGTCTTAATTTCAGTAACAGTCTAGTCCGAGTTGCTCCCCACACCAGTATACAAACTTTGAATCACATAGACCATGTCTGTAGCATCTCTGTTCATTACTGATATTTTCCTTTACTTTTCTACTACGTAAAAGATCTTTCCAACATTACCATCGTTTTCTGCCATGACTCATCTTATATTTAATTCAAATAAAATTTTACATTTCCGTACCCTTAGAAGACTTACCAGATTAGCCTGACCTTATGAAACCTGTTCCTAATATTGATTTGCTCATATTCTCAAGGATCTGAATCATCATAATGAAGTGACACACATTTTATATAATTTATTTAAATCCTATCTCCTTATTTAGGTTTTAGTCTTCTCAGTGACAGAGATAGCCTATTTTTTATTTAACACAAAATATATTATGCAAAATTCTCTTGTGTTTGGATATTAATCACTCAGCATAAAAGAAAGGTCACAAATACTTTCATGTTTCACATTTTCTAGAAACAAAATTGGTATTAAATAGTATTTGTTCATGTGAATTTAAAAGAAATTGATTTTTATGAATCAGCTACTGAAAAATGCAATCTAGATGACAGATGGCCAACGCATTATGGGTGCACATGAATACCATTTGCAAATATTTAATTTAAAGATTTACTCACAAGAATGAGGCCAAACCTGCACATGCATCACTTTATGGGGAACACTTTGCAGCACAGCACAAATATTAGATGTAGCTGACGTGTAGTTTTAAAAATTGACACTTTTCTCCATGGATTATTTTCACCTCCTTAGAAAATAAAGTTGTGATCAAATTTATTCGTTTTCTTACTTAGAGAAGACAAGAGTTACAGTGAGGTATATCCAGATAATAGCTTTTATGAGGCAAGATAGAACCCAAAAGGAGAGCTATAGATCACAACACAAGGAGGATGACTTAATAGCTAAGCAACATGCTGTAGAACCAGGGGCTGTAAATTGTAATTACAATATCTTACATTGGTTTATACATTTCTAGCTGAGAGCTGAAAGTATACCTTGACTAACAGCATGGTCCTAAACCAAGTTATTCACACTCTGTTCAGCCATCTGAAAAATGAAAATGAAGCAATGACATACTAACAATTATACAGATAATTTTGACATAGAAGAGAGATGAAAGAATTAATTCCGGATATGAGCAAGCCTGGTGACTCAATATCAAAATGAAAGAAAAAGAAGAAATATAGGAGATACTAAAAAAAGGCTCTAATCTATGATTTCTAAAAATTCCCTCAAATTGCTTTAGAATCTCATTTCAATGACTTCTAATGATGTAATTTCAGAAACTGTTAGCTTTCACACATCTTGGTCCAATAGGAAGTAGTCTCAAGTTTCATAAAGAATCATACAGAGAATTTCTTTTGAAGGATAAGTGAAATCCCTTTAGGGTTACTTGAAATACATACCTGCTAAAAGAGAAACATTTTTATGAGCAAAATAAAGGACTGGTTTTAAATATAAAAATACATCATTCCCATTTCTGCACATTTGTGCTATAGTTAACTGAAAAGTACTGATTTTAGGACCAACATCAACTAAGAAACTAGGTTATCTGGCATTCATTGGCTTCATACCTTTGTTTCTTAACTTATTTCCTTAGTTATAAATTGGGTTGAACATCTTTGCTTATATCATCTCCTTTCCAGCATTAATCATTGTGGATGTGTTGAAATACCTTATTCATTCATTCAACATTTATATATTGATTTATTGGGATTTAGTATATGCTAAAATTGTTTTTTTTTACATTCTTATCAGAGTATTTTGATTTTCTCCATCATAATGAGAAGGAAATTTCAGTAACTGGAGAGAGATTCTTCCAGATTTGTCACAATATACTACTTCTTTTTAAAGAGTAATGGCTGGGGGCCGGCGCTGCGGCTCAGTAGGCTAATCCTCCGCCTAGCGGCGCCGGCACACCGGGTTCTAGTCCCGGTTGGGGCGCCGGATTCTGTCCCGGTTGCCCCTCTTCCAGGCCAGCTCTCTGCTGTGGCCAGGGAGTGCAGTGGAGGATGGCCCAGGTGCTTGGGCCCTGCACCCCATGGAGACCAGGATAAGTACCTGGCTCCTGGCTCCTGCCATTGGATCAGCGCAGTGCGCCGGCCGCGGCGGCCATTGGAGGGTGAACCAACAGCAAAGGAAGACCTTTCTCTCTGTCTCTCTCTCTCACTGTCCACTCTGCCTGTCAAAAAAAAAAAAAAAAATCACCTTGAGCAAAATAGAGAATGAATAGTATTGAGTAAACACTGTGTTTTAGGTAGTTTAAAGAGTAATGGCTGGGGCCAGAGTCGTGGTGTAGCAGGTAAAGCTGCCACCTGCAGTGCCAGCATCCCACTTCTCTGTCTGTGTAACTCTGACTTTCAAATAAATAATTTTTTTTTTTAAAGAGTAATGGCTAAAACAAATTCAGGTATTTCTTTCATTGTTCTCCAACCTTTATCTGAAGGTGGGAAACCTTACAAATCTGAATTGTCTTGGACTTATAGAAGCTGGATAAATTTCTCATAAACGGGGTTCAGAGCAAGATCAAGAGGTTGGCACTTGCTCTCAACTAAATCTCTGTAGATTCAGACACCTTTATAGCACCCCCAGGGGACTCTGTGACTCATTGTTGTAACTTATCACAGGGGTGTGATCTCCTCCCAGGTAAAATTCCAGTAGACTTATTATTTTATTTAGAGAAAAAGAGACAAGTCTTCTCTACAGAAATCTATAGCTATATATTTTGAAGAACTAACACTGTAGGTTTTTCTTTCTTTCTTTCTTTAAGATCTATTTGTTTATTTGAAAGGCAGAGAGAGAGAGAGAGAGAGAGAGATATCTTCTATCCGCTGGTTCACTCCCCAAATGGCTGCAACAGCTGGAGCTGGGCTGATCCAAAGCCAGGAGCCAGAAACCAGGAACTTCTTCCAGGTCTCCCACGCAGATGCAGGGGGCTAAAGCACTTGGGCCATCCTCCACTGATTTCCCAGGTGCATTAGCAAGGAGCTGGATCAGAAGTGGAGCAGCTAGGACTCAAACCACTGTCCAAATGAGATGCCGACACTTCAGGCTGCAGCTTTACTAACTATGCCAAAGCTCCAGCCTCCAGTACTGTAGGTTTTTTAATCTACAGAATATCCTGTTAGATATTGGCATTTTATATCCATCCTTATAGAGATACGCAGAAACTCTTCAAGATAATCAAAACTACTTGTATGAGGAAGTCTTCCTGGATTGTCATTGATTATAAAGTAGAGCACCTGTGGCCAGCATTGTGGTGCAGTGTGTTAAACTGATGCCTACAATACTAGCGTCCCATATGGGCACCGGTTCAAGTCCTATCTTCCAATTTAGCTACTACTAATGCACCTGGGAGGGCATAGAAGATGACCCAAATCCTAGGGCACCTTTTACCTACATGGAAGACTTGGATGGAGTTCCAGGCTCCTGGCTCAGTCTCAGCTATCACAGTCATTTGGGGAATGAACCAATATATGAAAGTCTCTCTGTCTGTTAACTGTCTTTCAAATACATAAATAAATATTTTTAAAAGAAAGTTGTGCACAGAGCTCCATTGTCCTCTGATGTCCTTATTTTTCTATTGCTCTAAAATCTACTTTATCTTCATACTGTTTGCAATTATCAAAAATGTGTGTGTGCATTTTTATGGTTATTTTCCATCTCTCCAGAATAGAATGTAAATTCCACAATAGCAAAGACTTTATGTATTACCAAGACTAACGTTTATTAATAGTAGATTCTTTATATATATATATATATATATCAAATAAGCATACAAATGGATGGATGAACATAAGGAAAACAGTATTTGGTAGGCTCCAAAAGCATGACAAAATCCATGTATTCCACGGATGCTACTGTCTACCATGTGAATGATTAATAAAGTAGCATGGAAGACAGAGGACCTGAAGTTGGCTTTGAAAAAGGTGGGTAGTTGAGGATAAAGGGGAGAGAAGCTTTTTAGAGAAGAGAGTATTTGATCATGCATATGCATGTGATCCATAAAGCCCAGAAGCAATCATCAGAGTTTGTGCAAGGGAACCTTGTAAGTGTTTGTTAGGAAAGTACTTCAGATCAGTTATGAGTTTCATTGCCCTAATAATGGAGAACCACTGATAGTTAGTGAGCTCAGAGAAACAACATAAAGAATGGACACATTGAAAAACAGTTGCAAATATGTAGGGTACATTGGAGGTATATGGGGACTACAGAGAAAGTGTAGTTAGGAGCTGTATCAGTGACAAATACCCAAATGATAAAACGCTATTTTTTAAAAAAAAAGAAGGATAAAATTGAGAAATTTTATACATGGAAAATCAAGCAAATCAATATAATTTCTTTCCAAACTGTTAGGAACTCATCTTTTTCAATAAGACACTAAACATATTTAATCTTATAACACTTTACAATCATCACTTAACAAGTTGGAGTAGTAAGAAGAATTAAGAAAAACATAAACTTATGTAGTGAAAAGGAAAGTATTTTCCTAGCTTACGTTAGTGATTTTTAAGTACTGTTTCTAGTCCTCATAGTTTATTTAGTCAAAATAAAAAGCAGAACCAGATAAGTATGCTCCCAGTGCTGAAGCCCTGGCAAATTGTCATACAGTCAGGATTGGTTCTCATATTGCTCAGGTGTTTGTGAAAGATGGAGAGAATGAAGCTCTAAAATCTCTTTGAGCTCTATGAATCTGTGAAACTCCAAACAAAAACATCACCAAGCATTATGAATAAAATCACAAAATAAAAAAAAAAACTGATTTCTTTCAGTAACGTTCATCTATCATCAGATCCTTTTACTAATCCAAAAAAATATAGGAGCAGAAATTTTTTAAGGATATAAAGAGTGTTAGCCGGCGCCGCGGCTCACTAGGTTAATCCTCCGCCTTGCGGCGCCAGCACACCGGGTTCTAGTCCCAGTCGGGGCGCCGGATTCTGTCCCAGTTGCCCCTCTTCCAGGCCAGCTCTCTGCCGTGGCCAGGGAGTGCAGTGGAGGATGGCCCAAGTGCTTGGGCCCTGCACCCCATGGGAGACCAGGAAAAGCACCTGGCTCCTGGCTCCTGCCATCGGATCAGCGCGGTGCGCCGGCCGCAGTGTGCCAGCCACGGCAGCCGTTGGAGGATGAACCAACGGCAAAGGAAGACCTTTCTCTCTGTCTCTCTCTCTCTCTCTCACTGTCTACTCTGCCTGTCAAAAAAAAAAAAAAAAAAAAAAAAAAAAAAAAGATATAAAGAGTGTTTAAAGTAAGGAAAAGAAGGTCTGGCGTTGGAGTCCTAGCTGCTCCACTAACGATCCAGCTCCCTGCTAATGTGCACAGGGAAGCAGAAAATCACGGTCTAGGTGCTTGGACCCCTGCACCCACATGAGAGACCCAGAGAAAGCTCCTGGCTCCTGGCTTTGGCCTGGCCCAGTCCTGGTCATTAAGGCCACTTGGGGAGAGAACCAGGAGATGGGTGATTTCTCCACCTCTCCCTCCCTCTCTCTATAACTCTGCCTTTCAAATAAATAAATACATCTAAACATTTGTTTTCTAAATTTTTTAAAAGAATAGCAGAGAATAAGCTTTCCAGTTTTCACCAGATAAATCTAGTATGATTTTAATTTTAATTCTGGAAGAAAATTGTCTTTGAAGTCTTTTTTTGTGTTCTATATAGTGATGAGCATGTCTTCTTTGTTCTCAGGAGAGTGGATATAAATATGAAGATAATATTTTTGTCAATGAATTTAACTCTGCTTTCCACAAATACCCATTCTTGTACTTTTGAGTTTTATAGTCAACTGGCAATACATTTCACTTAAAATTCTCAATATGGAACTTAAGTTTATAATACAACATGGGAGTAACATATACCCTCCAAGCAAGTTCATATCATAAGAAAGAACTGACTTTCACAATGAAATTCTGTTGATGATAAGTGCTGTGGTTTTTTGGTGCTCTTAAAACAATTTATACATTTTCCTTTTATTTGAAGTTCATAGCAACAGAAAGATCTTCCCTTTTCTAGTTCACTCCCCAAATGGCCACAAAAGCCAAGGCATATTTCACTTTGTGTTTCTATGGGGGTGCAAACTGTTGAAATCCTTACTTAATGCATACTAAACTGATCCTCTGTAAAAAAAAAAAAAAAAAAAAAGAAATGATCAATTCCCAACTTGACTCTCACTGGGATTAAACATGACAATAGGTCTGCTCTGATTTCATCATCATTTAAAAAAAATCATCTATTATTTTTCACTTTATGTTTCTGTGTGGGAGCAAACTGTTGAAATCCTTACTTAATGTATACTAAGCTGATCTTCTGTATATTAAGATAATCGAAAATGAATCTTGATGTGAATGGAAGGGGAGAGGGAGTGGGAAAGGGGAGGGTTGTGGGTGGGAAGGACGGTATGGGGGGAAGCCATTGTAATCCATAAGTCGTACTTTGGAAATTTATATTCATTAAATAAAAGTTTAAAAAAAAAAAAAAGAAAACTGAGGTCCACAGAGATTAAATTAAATAAAAGTGCTAATAAGAATAAAAAAAAAAAAAAAAAAAGCCAAGGCTGGCCCAGGCCGCAGTTAGGAAGTCTATCCATGTCTTCAATGTAGGTCTCAGAGACTCAAGTACTTACAGCCATCATTTGCTGCTTCCGTGAACCCACATTAGAGACCAGCCATTCCCCTGCTTCTCTTCCAGGTGCATTAGCAGGTCCTCTTTAAGCTCTAATATGCTGTTTTATATACGTGTATGTATGTGTGTGTGTGTATATGTGTGAAACTTAGCCACTAAAATGTTTGAACAAGTAAGTATGATGAAGAGCTGAAGGTGGCACCACAGTCAGAACTACTAGTTTAAGGAAAAGAAGCAAAGCAATCTGGAGAGAACAGATACTTGCAAAATTTGCTGTCCTAGTCAGAAAACTACTACGAGAGGTGGTGATTTAATCATGGCTCCCACAAAAGTCGCTGAAATAGCACCACGGTAAACATAAACATAATGAGGAAGATTGAATAAAAACTCAGGCAAAACATGTGGCCCTTCCTGAAAGCATCCTTGAGAAATCCATTAATTTCTGCTTCTGACCAGGGCGCTGTATCTACTTCACTGCCAGAAGCCCAGAAGCCCAGCTATTTCTGAACAGAAACTAGCATATTTTTCATATTAAAGAATTCCTTTACAGCTAACTGGCTTCTAAGAGGATTTCGTTTCCTGGAATGCTAAGTCCTTCCCAGATCAACCCTCTGTGTAAGCCACTGAACAATGTGAGTTCAGTTTTTGGTAAGGAGATAGAGGCTAAAGAAGGCTTCTCAACAAAAAGCTTTTTTTCTTTTTTAAAAAATTTTATCTACTTGGGCCAGCTCTGTGACTCACTTGGTTAATCCTCTGCCTGGGGCACCGGCATCCCATATGGGTGCCGGGTTCTAGTCCCGGCTGCTCCTCTTCCAGTCCTGCTCTCTGCTGTGGCCCAGGAGGGCAGTGGAGGATGGCCCAAGTGCTTGGGCCCCTGCACCCGCATGGGAGACCAGGAAGAAGCACCTGGCTCTTGGCTTCGGATTGGCGCTATGCCAGCTGTAACAGCCATTTGGGGAGTGAACCAATGGAAGGAAGACCTTTCTATCTGTCGCTGTCTCTCTGTCTATAACTCTACCTGTCAAATGAAAAAAAAAAAACTTGTTTGAAAGGCAGACTTACAGAGAGGAAGACACACACACACACACACACACAGAGAGAGAGAAAGAGAGAGAGAAAAAGTCTTCTACCTGCTGGTTCACTCCCCAAACCCCAAACAGCCATAGAACCAAGGCTGAGCCAGGCTGAAACCAGGTGCCAGGAGCTTCATCCAGGTTTCCCACATGGGTTTCAGGGGCCCAACCACTCAGGCTATCTTCAGCTGCTTTTCCAGGCCATTAACACGGAACTGGATCAGAATCGGAGTAGCTGGGACACAACAGGCACCCATATGGGATGCTGGCAACCCAGGTGGGGACTTTACATGCTACCCCACAACACTGACCCCAACAAAACAAACTTTCAGTGGCAGTCACATCATATAACATAGGATTTTCTGTGACAGGTTTCACATGTCGATGGAGTTATTGCCCTCCATTCTGTACCTGTGGTGACAAAGAATTCAGGCATTCAGAGATTCACTTTATCTTATTTTCTTTTGTTTGCTTTTTACTTTTATTTTTAAAAGGTTCTATTTAAGCTATAAAAATTTCGTGGATTTCATACACACAGATTTGGAACATAGTGATACTATCTACCCTACCTTCCCTCCCACCTAAGCTCCATCCTTCTTCCTCCTCTCTCTCCTACTCCCATTCTCACTTTTTACAAAGATCTATTTTCAGTTAGCTTTATTCTCATAAGATTAACCCCAGACTAAGTAGAAAGTTCAACAAATAGTATGAAGAAAAAAGTACTGTTTTTCAACAGTGGAGACAAGAGCTGTTAAAAATCATCTCATCTCAATGTCAATTTCACTCCTATAGATTACCATTTAGGTACTCTGTTACCACAGATCAGGGAGAACTATGGTATTTGTGTTTTGGGGACTGGTACCCCCATGCTTATTGCCGCTCAATTCACAATAGCTAAGATATGGAATCAATCCAGAGGTCCATTAAGACTGGATTAAGAAATTATGGTGTATATATATGTATATATATATATATACACTATGAAATATTACACAGTAATAAAAAATAAAATCCTGTCATTTGCAACAAAATGGATGCAAGTGGAAACCATTATACTTAGTGAAATAAGATTCTTCACTTTATTAGTAAGAAAGTTGGAATCCAAAGAAGTGAAATAACTCACCCAAAGCTATACAACTGGACAAAGAAAGATTCTAGAGAAAAATGACTTGTGCAAATTGTTTTCTTCTCTACATTTTACAAAAGAACCTAAAGCTGATCTTCATACAAAAAATGTACAAACATGGCAATGTACCATACTGGGAAATTTCTTTCACATTCTCCAACTGTGAATATTTTCTTACTGCCTAAGGCTATTACAGTCCATAGGTAATATTCATAATAAACACTATAGTTGTCCCTCTGGCATCTAGGACTTTCTGAGCAAGTAAGTATTTAACATCACAAGGAACTTACAAAAGAAAACCACCATCTAGTTTGTGTCTAATGTACTGACCTACAGTAGAGAGAGAAGTCCATGCTATTACTCAATTAGGCAAGTGGTCATAGGTTGTTAAGTAACATACCACACACCACCTATTCAGTGAAACAGATCTGAAGAAACTGTGTTAAGTACAATTTGATAAACAGGAGCATTTCTGTTTGGTTTGATGTAATAGTGCTTTATTTTTGATGTATTGTGAACTACATATATTGTGTCTAATAAGAGCTTCTTTTTACATTAGTGAATAGTAGAAGCATTGGTGTGAAGGCTGTGCAATACTATTAGAAAATGTTAAACCCATATTCTCTGGTTTTTATGCCACTGCTGGATGTATGACAAAGCATTGAGCTACCCTAAGTATCTGTGCTGAGCTAATGATCAGTTCATTCATTTAGTCATTCCTTACACTGTAGAACCCATGGCATAATGAGGATTCAAAGAAAAAGAAATCACAAGCATGTAGTAATGTGGAGCTGAAACAAATATCAACATATAATATTCTCAGAAGTCATTGTGTATGAAGTAATGACAGAGAAATATAAAAACATAACTACCATGGAAAAATCATGGAAGGAAATTATATTTTTTGGCTGATGGGATGAAGGAAAAGTTTTATAATTTAAGCTTTGAAAGAATGGGTATGGGGGCCGGTGCTGTGGCGCAGCAGGTTAAAGCCCTGGCCTGAAGCGCTGGCATCCCATATGGGCACCTGTTCTAATCTGGCTGCTCCACTTCCAATCCAGCTCTCTGCTATGGACTGGGAAAGCAGTAGAGGATGGTCCAATTCCTTGGGTCCCTGCACCCACGTGGGAGACCCGGGGGAGGCTCCTGGCTCCTGGCTTCCGATCGGCTCGGCCCTGGCCTTTGCGGCAGACTTGGGAGTGAACTTGCAGATGGAAAACCTCTTTCTGTCTCTATCTCTCTCTGTAACTTTGTATTTCAAATAAATAAAATAAATCTTTAAAAATAAGAAAGAATGGGTATGATTTGATAAATTTGGAAAGGTATATTAGAATAAATGGGAAAAAATTACAAATATAGAATTCAAAAAATACATAAGGCTTAAATAATTCATGATTAGTGAATACAGAATAGATCAATTTGGTTAAAGTTCAGAGCTTAGCAAATGAATAGTAAAGGAATTTTAGATTATAAAGATATGTTGGGGCCAATGTGAATAGTATTAAACAGTATTGGAAGGAATTTTAACTTTATTATGTAAGTAATATAAATTTGATAAATACTTTGAACAGGAAATTAAAGTAATTGAATTTTTGAAAAACTTAATATGGCCAGAGTATATAAGGAAAAATTCTCTTTTTTTAAAAGATTATTTATTTGAAAATAAAAGTTAGAGAGAGAGAGAGAATCTTCCATCAACTGGTTCACTCCCCAAATGGCCGCAAAGACTGAAGCTGGGACGGTCTGAAGCCAGGACCCAGGAACTTCTTCCAGGTCTCCATGTCAGGAGCTGAAGGACTTGATGCCCGGTCCATCAGCAGGGAGCTGGATTGGAAATGGAGCAGCTGCAACTTGAACCAGTGCCCCTACGGTATGCTGGCATTGCAGGCAGCAGCTTTACCCGCTATGCCACAACACTGGCCTTGAAACCAAATTTTCTGAAGAAAAAAATAGATGTGACTGTAAGCAGATCAATAAATAAGCAAACTGTATCAGTAGTCTAGTTTAAAGGTGAAGTATGTCAGAGAGAAATTTGGGAGTGATAACTGAAAATTATGAAGTTAGTGTGAAGAAAAGATCCAATGTGAGTACTGAAAGAAAAGAGAATGTAGACAAAGACTCAGCACCTATTCTTGGGAAATTTCCACCAATAAGATACTCAGGGGCTATAGTTTGCATGTGGTATGTTCCTCAAAAATTCATGTACAAGAAGCTTGGTCCTTAGTGCGTCAGTGCTGAGATGTATAGAACCTTTTAGGGCATTTGCCATTCTATGAGTCTGCTGTATATCCTGTTTCCCATGTTGGATCGTTCTCTCCTTTTTAATTCTATCAATTATTATTAGCAGACACTGGTCTTGTTTACAAGTGAGTTTAGTGCAAGGTAATTTGGTCACTAGGGGTTCTGCATATGGCCATTTCCCTTTTTTGCTCCTTCACCATAACCAAAGGGTCTTCTATCACAGACAAAACCAACGGAACCTCCAAATTTTTTGCTTTCAGCCTCCTAAACCATGAGCTAAATGGAACATTTTTTCCTTAAAAACTACACAGTTTCTCATATTTTATTATAGCAACAAAAAAATGGTCTAATACAAACACATAAGAAGAAAAAGAAGGATCAGACAGAGCAAAGAAAAAAATAGAAAAGTGAAGGGCAGTAAAATTCAAGAAAACAGGAAGGTCAGAAAAAAGGTTTAGTTATGATAAAGATATGAGAGAATTCAAGAAAAATAGACCAAAACCAAGTCATCAGTATTGTGACTCAGAGAGCATTAATAACTACCAAGAGCAAATGGTCAAAAGTAGGTGCTGAGAATATGTATACAGCAGATGCAAATATTCTTTCGAGAAATTTAGTTGTTGTCGCTCCCCCTCTTCGTGGAGGAATGACACAGGACCCTGAGCTGTTCTTTTGTCTGCTCGGCCCTCCCCGGGTTTGCTGCTGGTTCTTCCTGGGTTGGCTACCGACCCTTCCACCTCCGTGGAAGGGCGGTTCCCCTGCCACCTTCCCCACTTCCGCGGGGGAGCGGCACACCACCGGCCGGCTCTCTCGGGGGCTGCACAGGTGTTCCTTCAGATAGATGTTCCTGGTGCATGTTGTCTCTCTCCTCCTAGTCCTTTTCCACCAATCCCAACTCTGCTACCCACACGCCGAGTACGCTGCTATCCTCCAATCAGGAGCAGGTCCTGCTGTTTATTGGTTGAACTGGAGGCAGCTGTGTAGAAGCTGTTTCCTCCTCTCCCAGCGCCATATTGTGGGAGAGCAGATGCATAGAATAAGTCTTAATTCCAGTAACTTAGTCTAGTCCGAGTTGCTCCCCACAGTTGTGAATGTTGATGATGATAGCAATAGTACAATTTCTGGAGGAAAATACAGCTACATGTTCTTTTTTTAAAATATTTATCTTATTTATTTGAAAGAGTTAGAGAGACAGGTAGAAACAGAGGGAGAGGTCTTCCATCTACTGGTTCACTCCCCCAGATGGCTGCAACAGCCGGAGCTGAGCCAATCCAAAGCTTGGAGCCAGCAGTTTCTCCCAGGTTTCCCACGCAGGTGCAGGGGCCCAAAGACTTTGGGCATCTTGTACTGCTTTTCCAGGCCATAGCAGAGAGCTTGATTGAAGAGGAGCAGCAGAGACTAGAACCAGTGCATGTATGGGATGCCAGTGCTTCAAGCCAGGGCTTTAACCCACTGCGCCACAGTGCTGGCCCCAGCCATATGTTCTAAAAGTCTTATATGGGGCTGGCACCGTGGCTCACTTGGTTAATCCTCCACCTGCGGTGCCGGCATCCCATGTGGGCGCTGGGTTCTTGTCCTGGCTGTTGCTCATCCAGTCCGGCTCTCTGCTGTGGCCCGGGAGGGCAGTGGAGGAGGGCCCAGGTGCTTGGGCCCCTGCACCTGCATGGGAGACCAGGAAGAAGCACCTGTCTCCTGGCTTCGAATCGGCGCAGCGCCAGCCGTGACAGCAATTTGATGACTGAACCAACAGGATGGGTACCATTCTCTCTGTCTCTCTCTCTCACTGTCTACTCTACCTGTCAAATAAAAAAAAAATTAAATAAATAAAGTCTTATATAAGACATATTATTTGTCTAATGGCTTTGTCTTTAGAGTGATTGCAAAGAATTACGAGGCAATATGGCCATAATGGGAAAAAATTGAAGGTAGACAAAATGCATAGTAACAGGAATTAATTCATAATATATTCATAAAATGGATGAATAAATAGCCCCTATAATATATATTTTGATAAGGGTTGGCACTTTTTTTGCAAAGAGTCAAAAAAATTTTTAAATCCATATCTATGAGGAGTGTTTGAAAAGTTCATGCATATTATGAAAAAAGCTATATATGAATTTCAAAATTATTTTGTGCCAAAATAAAATCTTTTAATTACATTTTACAGAAACTCTTCGAAGTGTCCTGGTATATTTCATATCTGTGCCTACTACATGTCTAATCTGCTATTACATTGATAGATTTAGATATTATAGTAACAATTATATCTTATTTAAAAAACATCATTTTCCTAAATTAAGCTGTCAATTCATTAATTATTTTAGCTTCTTTAACCACAAAATCATTATGTCCTTTATTTCTTTAGGTATAAAATATATACTTTTCTCATTCTGTAACTGTTTCAAATAAGAGTTCCCGATCATCTAAATATCATCATTTGATCATTCTACCTATTCTCCATCATAGTGACTTTTTATACGCATTTTATAATATTTAATCCTGCATTACTGCTTTATCTTCATCACTGGGAGTGCTGATTTGCTAAATTGGAAATTGAGAAGCTTTCTCCCAGAAAGACTTTGTTCCTGTTGAAAAAAGATAGGACTTCATATGCACAGATGGCCCCAGGATACTATTGGAGATGACCCAAAGATCAGTGTCCTTCTCTGGTGCTGGTCTAGGGGCAACGCTCTTGACCCCAGCCCCTATTTATGTGATTTGTTTTGCTTTGTTATTTATTCCATATTCAGCAAAGATGATATTCCAGGATATCTGTGGAGACTCTTCAGTCTGCTGTGCACCCACTGGTACACTGGCAGGTAACAGTGCATGTGGACTTAAAATACTTTAAGATTTTTGACTTTCGATGCTACAGTCAAAAGTTGACCACCAGTTTTTCAAGATAAACTACACATCAATAAAATTTTGTAAATGAAGTGGAAAAAATAGAAAAAGATTAGTGTAGACTGCAAGTCAAAAGGGGTCAGAATCATTGTGTGAAATTTTGTTTTAACTTTATATATGATTGTGTTTATATGGTTATTGTAATTTAAAATATATGTCATGTGTATGTGGTTATAAAAGAGTTTGAAAATTACCGGTCTAGAAGGATCAGTCTTTGGACTCCCTCCTTTTCCTCCATGAACTCCTTTCCATTCTTCAAATGTCAGCTCAAATGTCATTTCTTAAGGAAAGGCTTCCTTGTCATATCCATATAGATTCAATTATATTGTCAATTACTTTCAAGATTCATTTTTCTTTCTTTAAGTCCTTATCTCAGTTGTAACTGCATATTTCATTTATGTGTGCCTCCTACAGCAGACTCTGAGCTCCATGAAAATAGATCATCTGTAGCTTTATCATTGTGTTCCCAGTGTCTAACCACAATGCTGAAGCGGAGCAGCACTTAACAAGCATGTGTGTAATGAATGAATTTGTGTGCCCATCAATCTTCCTCATATCCAATTCGTGACACCATCGATCTTAGAACACCATGTTAAGTATGATGTGCAGACCAGGGACATGTTGTCTTGCTAAGTATGCCAAGTCTTCCATGAATTAACTCTGTAAACCACAAAGTATGCTGTTAATTTCAAGAAAGTTGGGCTAATGATTGAACACAAATGGAATACAAATACTTCACACTTTGAAGCTCCAAGCAGTCCAAAGTAAAATTTGATAATTCTTTTAATAAATATATGCAATTTAGCTTTCCTAATAGAGTGAATGCCATGTACAACAGAGGGTACTTTTATGAACTAGGATCTTTCCACAAAATCTTCCACCCCAATTTTTTGTGAAAGCAAAAGCTTTCTTGTAAAGAAGCAATAACTCATATTCACTACAGAGTCCTTAGTAATAATTCTATAATCATGACAATTCTGAAAAATATAAAATAACGTCAACAACTTTAACAAGGAATCTAGTGATGATGAGAAAATGTTTTGGGAAGTAGGTTAATTGTTGTTACACCATACCAATATTCATTTTGTCATGTATTTATGGCAACTAGTTATTATTGCTACAGATACATGATACATAGACAAATAAACAGGTAGGTAGATGATAGTTAGATAGTTAGATAGTAAATATATGAGATTCCTCACCTAAAACTTCTGAATCCTGGGGCCAGCGCTGTGGTGCCGCTGGTTAACGCCCTGGCCTAAAGTGCCAGCATCCTACATGGGTGCCTGTTCTAATCCCAGCTACTCCTCTTCCGATCCAGCTCTCTGCTGTGGCATGGGAAAGCAGTAGAAGATATCAAGTCCTTGGGCCCCTGCACCCGTGTAGGAGACCCGGAGGAGGCTCCTGGCTTCTGGCTTCGGATCGGCACAGCTCTGGCCATTGCGGCCATCTGGGGAGTGAACTAGTGGATGGAAGATCTCTCTCTCTCTCTCTCTCTCTCTCTCTCTCTCTCTCTTTCTCTGCCCCTTCTCTCTCTGTGTAACTCTGACTTTCAAATAAATAAATAAATCTTTAAAAAACAAAACTTTTGAATCTAATACAACTCTGTGGATTTGCAGTTATGGGAATAATGAATGAGTCACTGCTGACAGCTGATCAGATTATTCTTACCATTTCATCTTCATATTCACAAAGGTTTTTAAAAGAGATCTATTTATGGCCGGCGCCACGGCTCACTAGGCTAATCCTCCACCTTGCGGCGCCGGCACACCAGGTTCTAGTCCCAATCAGGGCGCCGGATTCTGTCCCGGTTGCCCCTCTTCCAGGCCAGCTCTCTGCTGTGGCCAGGGAGTGCAGTGGAGGATGGCCCAAGTGCTTGGGCCCTACACCCCATGGGAGAACAGGATAAGTACTTGGCTCCTGCCATCGGATCAGTGTGGTGCACCGGCCACAGCGCGCCGGCCGCGGTGGCCATTGGAGGGTGAACCAACGGACAAGGAAGACCTTTCTCTCTGTCGCTCTCTCACACTGTCCACTCCGCCTATCCAAAAAAAAAATCTATTTATTTATTTGAAAGGCAGAGCTACAGAGGCAGAGAGAGAGAGAGAGAGAGAGAGAGAGAGTTCTTCCATCCACTGGTTCAATCCCCAAATGGGCACAAATGCCAGAGCTGGGCTGATCCAAAGTCAGGAGCCAGCAGGTTCTTCCAGGTCTCCCACGCGGGTGCAGGAGTCCAAGGACTTGGGCCGTCTTCTACTGCTTTCTCAGGCCATAGCAGAGAGCTGGATTGGAAGTGGACCACGCGGGACTCGAACAGGTGCCCATGTGGGATGCCAGCTCTGCAGGCAGCAGCTTTACCTACTATGCCACAGTGCCTACCACTGTATTCACAGGTTACAAGGAACGTATTTTCAACATATTCTCAAGGTGACTTTCCTTCTGTAGAGTATTCCCTTTTACCATTAAGCAAAGAAACTGGGTACTGACCTCCTCAGGTCAATAGTTTGTGTGTCCTGCCTATGAGCATTTCCTGGAGTCTGCTTAGTCACTTGATAAGGGCTGTCTGTGCTATATGATGAAAAGCATTTGTTGTAGATGCCACTACTTTAATTTCTGTTATTTACAGAGTAGCAGAGCCCCTTGCAAGGGCTTTTCTTTGGTCCTTGTGATTGGCTTGGTTCAGGCCTGTGAAGCTACTAAAGTTGCATCCATATAAAGCACACAATATATTACAAGGGAAGTATGATATGATCAGAATACAACTTGGTCATTTAACAAAAATGTTAGGGGCCGGCAATGTGCTGCCAATTGTGATACTACCACCTCATATTGGAATGCTGGTTCAAGCACTATCTACTTTGTTTCACATCCAGCTTCCTACTAATGGACACGAAAGGCAGTGGATGATGGTGCCCTATCACCCATGTGGGAGACACTGATGGAGTCCCTGGCTTCTGGCTTCATCCTGGCCCAGAACCAAATGTTGCAGCTATTTGGGGAGTCAATCAGTGGATGAAAGATATCTCTCTGTCTTTCCTCATTTCTCCCTGTCTCTGTGTTGCTCTGCCTTTCAAATAAATAAATAAATAAATAACTTCCAAAAATTACTAGTTCTGTTAGAAACCATTTATATGTATATGTATATGTATATATATATATGTATATGTTTACCTTATGCATCATACCTCAATTTAAAACATTTAGGGATTTGGACTTCATGGTGTGTGGGTTAGGTTGCTGTTTGAGACATCAGCATACCATAGCAAAGTGCCTGGGATCAAGTCCTACCTCTGCTACTGACCCACCTTCCTGCTAATGCACCTTGGAGACAGCAGATGACGGCCTAAGTACCTGGGTTCCTGCCACTGTCCTAGGAGACCTAGATGGAGTTCTGGTCTCCTGGCTTTGACCGGCCCAGCTGTGGCACTTGCTGGGTCCATAGTGTTGCCATTTTCCCCAGCAACAACCACAGCTGCTTTACCCACGTGTAAATTAAGATCATTCTAGTTGATTTATCTCCAGATTCTTAGATCATGAGAATTACAATTCCCTTCCACCTTGAGGTCCATTGGCAAGGTCTAGTTCCTGATGCTGGCATCCTTCTGCTTTTATGGCTGAATGTTTCTCAGTTGCCCCACATTTCCTCCCTCCACCTGGTGTCATCATGCAGATGACACATCAATGTGTTTCTAAGGCCCAAAGGTGGACAGGGTGCATGGTTCCCCAGTTGCTCTCCAGTATTCATGAAAATCAATGAGAAACAATTGATAGAAGGGCACTGACCCCTTACATGCCAGCCACAGGCACTCCTCTGTTACAGTCCATTCTGTGCACTGTTTGTCCTTGCAAGAATCTCTTGAGGGCACACTAGCACTTTTTGCTGCTGGTCAGACTTTTTCTTGTTTGCTTTCTTCTTTTTCTTTGTATTTGATTTTAACAGCACATTCTCATTTAAGCAAACATGCTGAATTGGAAAGAACTGGAAAGAAGTGCTATGCATAAGCAAATCCCAATCCTCTGAGCTCAAACTAATTGAGGCAGAATCACTCCAAGTTAATCTGACTCTGTAATGACCCACATGGCTCCATAGCCTTTCAGTCTTCCGCAGCAATAACCAGAGCTGCTTGACCTGCATGTGAATTAAGATCAATCCAGCTGATTGATTTCCAGATCTTTAGATCATAAGAAACACCAGGGTCCATCATTGTTTGGCTTAGTCTGGTCCTGTGCCTCTTGGGGTTGCACCTTCCTATGAGAAAACCTCACCTTGCATTCCTGGTGCTCAATCTCCCTTTGATCTTTATCCTCCATCCCCTCTTGGACACCAGATCCTCAGCCATCTTGCCCACAAAGTTCCACAGAGGCTGACTGTGTATCACAAGGTATGTGCTGCCACTCCCCGATCCTGAAGGCAACTGACTTATGGTGAATGTGATTGCCCTCCTGCTGACTATATGCCAATGGGATGTTTTGATTCTGGGCACAGCAACTCTATATGCACACCCACTCTCCACCTATCTTAGAACCTGTGTTTACTAACAAATCTTACTGGTGTTAACTTTTATAACTCTGCTCTTTTCTGTCTACCCACTGCCACCAGATCCTAACTGTCATATATACTCAGGGAAAGAAGAAATCAGTGCTAAATTCTCAAACCCAACTGGCTAGCTTAACATCTTACCCAAAACATCGAATCACAGAAGCTCCTAGCTAATAGTACATCCTGACATATAGCCTGTCCTCTTACGACAAGTGTTTTATGTACATATAACTGATTATATACCAATATTAATATCTTTCTCTACATTTAAATTATAAGCTCCGTAGAGGCAAATGTTTGCTTAATACAGTCCCTTAATTAAAGCAGTTGCTTAGAGAAGTACACTAAATTGAATTTAATCAAGTAAGGGATTAACTTCTGTACCTGTATTCTATGGTGTATTTTCATAGCTTACTTTCTAATTCATTATTTTTGTAAATAGTTATTGAAAGCCTACTGTGTGCTGGGTAATATTCCAGGAGTTATTCTATCAAAGAAAATAGAACAGATTCCCTCACAGATATTATATTGCAGTGGGGGAGTGCCTGGGACTTGATCCCAGGCACTTTGCTATGTCGAAAAGGTGCTACAAAGAAAACACAGAGGAGGAAATAAAGAAAGAAAGACAAGGGGGTGTTTATATGAAGTGGCACTTTTATGTTGCACTTCTATTAGAAAGTTTCTGTGGTCTTCATTTTTTTTGCTTTTACATGTATTTTTTTTACATTTTTGAATGGAACAGGCTAAATGTGGACTTCTCGGGTCCTTAACAAACACTTTGCCTATGATGAGAAAAGATAGAGCACTCTTTAAAAATTCCTACACTTCTTTATTCTGTTTTCTCTTTCCATGTTAAATGAGTGCATGCGTGCATGTGTGTGTGTGTGTAATAAAATAAATGGATGTTTATAGAGTATATACGCAAATTACTTTTCTTTCTAACAGCTCTTTGTCTTTAATGTTTGTATGAGCATTGTTTATTTAACAGACAAAATCGTTTCTAATCCATTTCAGTTTCGACCAAGAACATTCGGATGATATTAACATTTTCTGTTTGTCTATTATTTTTCCCAAACCTAAATCCCACTGCTTTAACAGATGAGCTACAACCCTGGGAACCTTTGCTGATAAAACTAGAAGACTCACTAGATACAAAGAGCTTCTTCCCAGTTACCTAGTGTGCTAACCTGGAGCAGGCACTAGGACCGCCCAGACGCCAATAGGCAGCCGCGCTTCACAGCCTGTCAGAAGGATTGAGCCGCCTTTGCTGTTACACAAGAAGAGAGCAGACAGAGCCTCACGGCTCAGCATCCGTCCCCCCTCGGGTTCCTTAGAAGGTATTTACTTGCTATTTATCACTCAGGTTCTGTACGCCGTCAATGTGCCTTTGGTGTTCACTTAATCTGATGCTCTGCAATGCTGGCCAGCACTGATCAGGTTAATTTATTATTTCATGTTAATTTCCACAGCTGATGGGAGCCACACTGCCATAAAGAAATGGGCTAGGTATTGCCAGAGGCTGAAATCTGGAGGCATTTGGAGGTGTAAGTACATGGATCACAGATCTCTAATGTGCTGGCTGTATTAGTTTTGTCTCTTGATCTTCTTTTTCCTCACTGAAAAAGCCAATGTAAGATGCCATCTGCATAGTTCATTCACTAAGGAAAAGCCACTAGACAGTAACAGAAACTGCTAATGATGGGCCTGAAACTCCACTTTGGAGTGGTTGTGGTTCCCTCTTCTAGCCTGTGGGGTTTGCAACAGAGTTTGGATGGCAAAAAGATTTTGCTCAGGGCTGCAGACTGCCCGCTTGGTTTCTGCTTTCTGTTTTCAAGCTCAAAGACAGTCCTTTCTAATCATCGCTGTGGTGCAGTCTAGGAGCCTCTTAATGCTTTCTTTATTTCCGCAGTCCAAATACTGTTGTCATAAACGTGGACTTCCAGAAAGCTGTTAGACATTCTGTGCCTCCCACAGAGAAAGGGAGGCCTCTGGAGAGAAACGTAGTGTGCTCTCTCCTGACCTCGCCATTCTCACAACAACAGTTAGAAGATTACCCACAAAACATTTGAAAAATGAGCAACCTGAGATTCCCTTTTCCTGTTCAACAATAAATTTATGTGTAATATGGAAGAAGTCTGCTATGTAAAAGCCCAAATTAATATGACTTTGTGGAGATAAATGGAAATTTCATTTAACTATTTTGCAAAGCAATTGAAAGGCTTTTTCAGGCCTTGGTGCCAATTTCATGCACCAATAGCTCATTGAAAACTTTAAGACCTTGTCAAATTGTGAGCTATGGCCATTACTTCAGTAATTAACCTATGTCTCTTTTACCAAAATGTAATATATAAATGTATTCACAAGTTGATAAAGTATCAAGTCACATTAATTGTCAGTTCATGGGAAATTTTAAGATAAACAGTGTCCTTAAACTTCATGTCAGGAAAGAAAATGCCTAACTTTGACACAATGCAAGCATCGGTAATGAAAATGTGACTTCAATGAAACAATTTATTAAAGAGTTTTAAAATACTTTCAGTGGTTCAAAACTATATATTTAAGTTTCCAATAATTATTATATTGAGATGCCATAAATGAAAACATTTGAAAATATATTTATAATTCTCTGAAAATTCTTTGTTTGGTAGGATAAGGAGGAACAGAGGGGAGGGAGAAACTAAGTTTGACTTTCTTGTTCTACATTTTTCATGCTTTGAATATTCTGGTCTAATATTTATGTTACATATATTTTATATATGCTATATATATTATATATCTTAAATGCAAGTGATATCACAAATGGTTGTAACAGTTAACTTACACTATCCTTAAGACACAAATGAATATATGTAAAAAATAACATTGATACTGCTAGACAATTATTTCTTAGGGAAAATCTTTTGAGGATAATAGCTAGCTTCTGAATGAAGCTATATGACTTTTATTATTTCTGAAGCAAATATTTTAAACTCATTTTTGAATTGGTTTAAGAGTATACTTCATAAACGTTCTGTTAATATTTCATCCTAGTCTTTCAAAAAACTTGTTTATCTATTCCATGTCTAGAAAGATGACTCAATTCTTGAAGCTAAAGCTTAGTTTTGAAAATTCTTGCCCAACATAATGATTTCCAGCTTTGAACTTGAGTTCCATGTCATATTTAAAGTAATTTCATTGTATGTTGTGTCTCAACACTCGATTGATTCAGGGAAGAGAGGGAAAAGTATCTCTAGAACATTCACTTTATTCAGAAGTTGTCACTGTTTGCAGAACATGAACTTGCTTCTGAATGTTAAGTGCTGAAATGAAGTCCACTGGTTAGCTGTTAATGGACTGAGGACAATTGCTCAGTGCTGGGGTAGCTGGCAAATTGGTGGGAATCAAACTAAGGAATAAAATGTATAGCTTAAGACAGATTTGATGAAGTGAGAAGTGGTGATTATCTGATCATCTGGATGCCTTTTCTCCTAAAAGACAGAAGGTATTTCCTAGAGGGGATTTTCACAGAAATAGGGTACATCTAAGACATCTTTAGAAAATAGCTTTGCCATTATTCTGCATGGGAAAAAATAGCTTTTCCATTGCTATACCAGTTGGAAGGAGCTAATGTAAAGAGAGTAGAGAGGCATCAGCAAAAATGGTTCTGGTATTACAGTTCACTTTTCTTGTTTTCTTCTGAGTACCTATGCTTTGAGTAAGTAAGGAAAAAAGTCTCTTAGTGGAAGCCCCAGAAAAATGCAGCAACTCAACCAAGAGCCAACTCCCAATAGTAAGCCCATGGGAGACACTTATGGTTTGCTGAATGGAGAAAGAAATGTAAAGAAATGACAGATGGCCCTTCAAGTTTCATCCTGAAAGATAATTACAATTCTAACATAAATTTTTAAGATTCTGTTGGCTATACAAACAAGCCACAATAAATTAAGTCCATGTAATTTGAGATTTTCTTTTGAAGTCCCATTATGATATCTCCTTGTAAAATGAAAGACTTGAGAGAAGAGATGAGAGTATATTAGTAGTATACCAGGCTCATATGGATTATAGTTGTATGAACCACGAGGGTAAGTTATGTATTTTGTCACAGTTTAGCAAAAAGGAAATGTGGGGAAGAACATTTTCTTGGAAGGAAAGTTCTTGTCATTTCCAGGTTTAGATATCATTTGTGGGGAAAAAGGTTTGTAGGAACAAAATAATGTTTAAATATATGAGATTCAGTATTTGGGTATAAAAGAACAATTAGCAACCTGAAACTAGTTTCATCCATTTGTTGATAAGCAGGTTTATTCAAAATATAGTTTTTACTTGTCCCTCCTGGTTCATACAATTATAGGCCATGGAATACCACTAATAAACTCTCATTCTCTTCCCTTTAAATCTTTAATAAGTAGGCAGTTAGAAAAAAATCTAGGGAAATTTGTTGATAAATATTAATCAAGATCCACAGATGTATAAGTTACAAATAAGATTTATTAGTCCAAATAATTCAGCATCACCATTATAAATTGGATTTTGGTATTAGTGTAAAATTTGATGGACACAGCATTTTAGATCTTTTGGATTACTTTTATTTAACAGATACTTCCTAATCCTCACGGTATCCCAGGTATGAGAATGACAGCAGTAAACAAGATATATCCCACCTTTCAAGCCCTCCATGATCTATATGACTAGCCAAATATATTGCTATTAGAAATTATTGTAACAAATTAAATTAACCAGTATTAATCTAGGTGCTAATATGAAAATTAAAAGAGATTGCTTTGACGAAGGATGGCTTTGTAGCTGTTGTAGATGAAATTATCTGGAAGCTTCCATGAACACCATCAGAGATCCAGGTAAAAGAGGCAGCCAGATAATGAGAGGCAGTGTGCTGTGACAGTGAGTACAGACTAGTCACCAAATCTGTTGCATTTTATATCCATCCAGCAGATGGACGATCTCCCCTCCCCTCAAATAAATAAATAAATAAATCTTTTAAAAAAGAAACAAGTTTACTTGAGTACAAATATTTTTGAAATCCATGGACAGTTTTTCATAATATGTATTTCATGAACTTTTTGAAGACTCTTCGCATGCATGGCTTTCAATTTTTTTTGCATCAAAATAAACTCATCTTTTAATGCAGTTTTTCCTTGAACTTTTTGAAGTCCCCATGTATATTCAGTGGTTAGATAATATCTGGAAAAATTTAATTTTCATTTTTTTACTTAAGAATTGTGGCAACTTTATGGATTCACTTCTTTGAACATTTAGCCAAGTAACAAATATTCGCCTATTTAATCACTCCTGTGCCCCTTTCTTTAAATCATTTTGATGATTCTTGCACAGAGTTGAGGGGAAAACAGACACTCCCACAAGCAGCACAGAGACTTAGTCCTACATTTTCTAAAGATCAAACCTCAGTTGAAATCTTTGGTAGATGCAGTTGTAAGTTATTTTGCTCATTTTCTCAGAAGCCATTGACATGGTAGTTGATGGGATTAATTCTTCTCAGGGAATGCTGGATTGAGCTGACTACACCCATGTCCCCTGGCAGGACTGTGCTTAGGGCTCATCCCATCAAATACAGCCTCCTGAGAAGTTCAGTGAGATGAATATGTGAACACGACAACTCATAGTCCACAGCCCAGGGTTCAGGCTACAGTTGAAGAAGCACGTTCATTGATGAAAGAAGTGGTTCACTGGGACTGGGAGCAACACATATCTACACTCTTTGGTTTACCATCTCATTGGTATACAGCCATAAATACATACTGATATGTGATCACATGTGCCCCCTAACAATTGGTGTATTTCATTTTTTTTTTAAGTAGAATGCTACTATAGCATGACTTTTAAGAATTTCTCTTCCTGCAGTTCTTATAGTTAAGAATAAGGGATAAGTTGTTCAACAATGTTTTTCTCCAGTTGTTTAAAAAGGAAAACATTAACCTGCAAGCTATTAGCTAGATGTAGTTGAAGCTACTTCATCAGACAAAATCCAAAATAGGAAACTGAACTAAATTTTTAAAAAATTTTAAGACTGGCATGGGGAAGAAATACAGTTGACAGAAAAAGAATATTAGATGAGTCTGGTCTTGATTTGGTCAACCTCCTTGTCTAATAGAAGAAAATGAAATACTCTAGAGTAGCAGCCACAGACAAATTCAGACTAAATTTTTTCCTTGTGCAGGACCAGGAAAAGACCTTGCTGAGAGTAAAAATAAAATAAAACATAAACAAAAGCAATGGGAGAAGGTGACATTAGGAAGCAAAATTTAAATTCATGACACTTTGTGTTGCTACTATGTAAAACTACACGCAGTTCTGGCATGCTCCAATCTGTGACCCTGCAAATGTAACTTGATCTACTTGGATCATAGTTTCTTTAATGCCATGTGTTGAGATTGGATTTTATTATAATCAACAATATCAACAGGTTATTTTGTCATTTTATTTAAAATGATCTATTATTCAACTATTATACTTGAAATAACTGGAATTTGTTTATTTTAAATATAATACAATAAATCTAAAAGGAATTGTGATATCACTAAGTCTATTACTTCCATATACAATATAATCCTAAACATAGGTACTAATGTTGAGCTTAAAAGAGTTGGATAATGGCCGGCGCTGCGGGTCAATAGCCTAGTCCTCCACCTGCAGCGCTGGCACACCGGGTTCTAGACCCGGTTGGGGCACCAGATTCTGTCCCGATTGCCCCTCTTCCAGTCCATCTCTCTGCTGTGGCCCGGGAAGGCAGTGGAGGATGGCTCAAGTCCTTGGGCCCTGCACCCGCATGGGAGACGAGGAGAAGCACCTGGCTCCTGGCTTTGGATCAGCGCAGTGTGCCGACCGCAGCACACCAGCTGCAGCGGCCATGGAGGGGTGAACAAACGGAAAAAGGAAGACCTTTCTGTCTCTCTCTCTCACTATCCACTCTGCCTGTCAAAAAAAAAAAAGAGTTGAATAATAAAAGTCATGTTATTAATAAATTATAATTCAGAGATAACTAATAGAGTTCCCAATTACAATACAATCTTTAATAATGTATAACTAGCAGCTTCCATAATTCTTTTACCCACATTTTAATTCATAGTCTATTAAGTATTTGAAAAACTAAGAAATTACAACTTCGCTGTAATCATATTATTATTATGATACTTTTCAATGTCACCAACATTTTAGTCTTTTTCCTAAAACAATAAGGTCAAAATATCACAAAGATGAAATATTTGTTTATACAAACATTCTGGTACAAGGATGAAGCTGTAATACAACCGCTGGCTAAAGCAGAACCACATATGTTAGCAGAAACATACACTCTTTGTGAGACATACTTTTGTTTGTTAAATGTTGCCTTTAGTGGTGGGTGAGATATGTGAAAACATGGGAGCTTTTTACTTAAAGTCAAGAATTGGATGTCAACATGAACATGAATAAAGTGTAACTGGTTGAGGCTCAGAAAGTAATACTGATTAAGTAGAGCATTTGAGTTTTTAAAATAAGCATCTACATATATAACCAAGTTAAAAAAAAGGCATAACTAAGTGACAGCAAACATTGAAATCAAGATAGTTTGAATTCTCAGTTAACTCACTATGAGTGGATAATGTGTTGTGACTGCTAGAAAAGCTAAAAACTGTCTTATGCAAAACAAAGGAAGCAAATAGCACTCTGTTCACTCGGAGTGGGTCACCCTGTGATTCTGTGTTCAGATCTGGGCTCTGCACCCTATGAGAGTTCTAGACTCATTAGAAATTATGCCAAGGTTAAGAGCATTCAAAAGTTTCAAGCCTTTTTGAAGGATGAACAGAGGATGTTTTGTTTGAGAAAGAGAAGGGTTGAGAGTTCCTATTCATGACTGGTCTTCAACAATTTGAACAGTTGTGATATGAAAGAGGAATGAAACTTGTACTCGAGGGTACAATAAAAGACACCCTGTCTGGGCCAACAGTGGAATCCTAAGGGATACAAAGTCAGTGATCCCTACTGGGGATGGTGAGACTTCTGGCAGAGAGGTGTGTTTTGCAGCAATGTGGTGTGGTGAGAAGAACACGGTTTGAGAAGTCAGAGAGAACTGTAGTCAACAACTCCCACATGTAACTCATTCCTGATCCATACTTCCTTAAGAATAATGTGAGAGAACACCTTTCAGGGCTGCAGAATGATTACACAAAATAATATATGTAAAGCACTTAAAATATAGTAAGTATCCAATAAATGCTAGCCCCTTTCTTCCTCCTTTTGTCTCTAGCAATGATTCGCCTTTGAGTGTCTACATTTCACGAAGAGTATACTAAGGATTCAAGGTTCAAAAAGGCAGTTGAACTAAATAACTTTTAATGAATCTTACAACAATGAAATTCCATCTAGAAATACTGGATTTCTTTATAGGTGCTATATGCATTCTTAAAAATATATTGTTTGTAGTCTATGGAAGGCGTTAGTAAAAATTGTCTTATAGGAAACTTAAAGAACTCATTTTATTGATAAAGTTTTTTTAAAGATTTAGTTATATATTTTGAAAGCCAGAGTTTCAGAGAGGGATGGAGACAGGAAGAGAGAGCAAGAAAGGAACAGAGGGAGAGAGAGAGAATCTTCCATCTGCCGGTTCACTCCTCAAATGGCAACACCAGCTGGCACTGGGCCAGACTGAAGCTGGAAGCCGGGAGCTTCATCTGGGTTTCCCATGTGGGTGACAAGGGCCCAAACACTCAGGCCATCTTTTGCTCCTTTACCAGGCCATTAGCAGGGAGTTGGAACAGAAGTGGAGTAGTTGGCACTTGAACTGGCTACCGTACAGGATACTGGCATCACAGGTAGCAGATTGACCTGCTGTGTCACAATGCCAGCCTCAAAGAACTTTTAAAAAGACTTCATAATTGGCTGATTCATGGCCAATAATCAAATGTCAGAGAAAGGTTGCATTGTATTGATACTTCATGATAGTGCATTGGTTCCAGTCTATTGATATGTCATAGCACCTTGTAGCATCCTTCATCAAGTGTGTTGGTTCTCAGGTATTCTACTTATGACACCTCAGCAGGGCAGCCTGTTGATATCCTGAAAGTAACAGAGGAAACAATTTTGAAACATTTCAGCTTTACATGCAACAGGCTTGATTTACAGAAGCAAAGTCTAATATATTGGACTTTTATCCTTTTTATGTTAAGTGGAATAATAATTCAAATTGGGAACACACCAGACCTACTCTTTCCCTAGGTTTTCAATAAAAACTTCATGAATCTTAGTGTTGCAAAGTACATTGAGTCTTCCTGTGTAAATTATCTAGGGTCTACTGCTACCAGACTCGTGATTATGACATGAAGAAGAGATGCTTCATCAAAGGGAGTGTAATCTCACTTTTAAGCTGCTTGTTTTCAGATTTCCAAAAAAAAATTATGATCCTTAGCAGTAAAACTTTTCATCCAGTCTGCTATTGAAATCCAGCCTGTGGTGAGTGAGTGTGTATATCATACTGACCACATGGCAATTCTTATTTTTCAACTTGTCAAAGCAAAGCTGCTTTTCAAATTGTTTTACTAAAAATATAACCTTCCTAAGGAAGCTCCATCTCTTATTTTGCAGTTGATTAAAATAAACACCAAAGCAATCGTATCACTTATATTTTGAAGGGCAAATAGATGCAACTTTATAGTAAATATACTTCAGTGAACACTGTTATAAGGCTTTGTAGAATGTATTTTACTTGGTGTCATTTTTATACGAATTCTTCTACCATCTATTATGAATTAACTTCATTAATTTCTCAGAAATAGCATTCATTCTGTAAGGGCATTCTCATCTTTTTAATCCATTTCCTTTGCAGTTAAAAAACATGTACATCTTTTATAGCCTCCAGACTATTATAGGATTTTCCCTGTTAGCAAATACACAGCAAATAAATAACTAAAAACCATTTTTATTTCTGTGGCCTCTATTGTAATATCAAAAAACTAATATAAAAAAATCCAGAGTTTCTATCTAAAAAAATCTAAATTCCTTAAATATTAATTGACAGAAAATAATAGAGGGGAAAGTGTGAACATAATTGGAAAAGGAAAATTTAAGTCTTTCAAGATAGAAAATTATGGGAAGCTAGCTGTGATTTTAAATTCAATTTACAAATATTTATTTGATGTTTTCTTAGTGGATGAGTAAAAGGAGATAATCAGATCTTTTCCTTAATTTTCAAGAACTTTTGTGCTGCTAGTTGGATGCCTCAAGAGAGATAGTAGAAACGGTCTACATTAAGACATATTTGTAGCCGGTGCCGTGGCTCACTAGGCTCATCCTCTGCCTTGCGGTGCCGGCACACCGGTTCTAGTCCGGGTCGGGGCGCCGGATTCTGTCCCAGTTGCCCCTCTTCCAGGCCAGCTCTCTGCTGTGGCCAGGGAGTGCAGTGGAGGATGGCCGAAGTACTTGGGCCCTGCACCCGCATGGGAGACCAGGAGAAGTACCTGGCTGCTGGCTTCGGATCAGCGTGGTGCGCCAGCTGCAGCGTGCTGGCCACGGCGGCCATTGGAGGGTGAACCAACGGCAAAGGAAGACCTTTCTCTCTGTCTCTCTCTCTCACTGTCCACTCTGCCTAAAAAAAAAAAAAAAAAAAAAAAAAAAAAAAAAAAAGACATATTTGTTATAAAGGATTTGTGAGACATGAAGCTAAATATTTATGGGTAAACCCACAATGCTAAATAAAGATGTTTATATACTATTTTAAACCAATTCAGATTTGTCCTTTAGATACAAAAAAATGCATCACTATAAATTAATTTTTCCTTTCATATAGTCAGGAAGAATCTACTGCACTTAGCAGCAGCGTAACCTGTCTGAGCTTTAGATAAAATTTATTTGTAGTTATACATCTTGTTTGAGCTGAAGTGAGAAAATACGCACCATCATGCTACTGTTTAAAATGCTGGTGCTGCTTTATTTCATGTAATGTCTTATTGTCTCATCTGTGAGATATAAGAGCACTTTAACAGCTGGTCAGATGACATAATCATGCTCCACACTATAGCTCCCTGATCACAACTGGAAACCCTGTGCAAAACACACAAAGGCAATGCTTAAGGACTCAGGTCCAGAACAGAGGACAAGAACAAGGGAACTACTTACGGAAAAAAGAGAGAGAGAGAGACTGAACAGCAGGTTCCATGGGGTTGCATTGACTCATATACTTCCCAGCTTGGGCTCTCCAACAGTGTGGAACGCTGAGCTTTGAATGGGGGTATATAAAAAAAGGATCTTGAAAAGTCTACTTCCTCCAGCCAGAAGACAGGTGTGTGGTGAGGGCATCAGGGGCTGTCAGAGTCTTCCCACTTTTCTCCATCATCTCCCACCAACACCAAAGAAGAAAATAAAGAGCCACCTTCCTCTCCTCACTACTAAGTGCACTAGTGGTGGTCAGGGTCCTTGAGTCATGAAGTTCTTGATACTCTCATCCCGCTCCTGTCGGCTAGAATGGCACTGCAGACCCTGAGAGACAGAGCTCAGGGAAACTATTGATTCAGAATCCTACATGTAAAAAAAAAAATTTTCTCAGAAATGGAGGCAAATTAAGGACATTTTAAAATGAAACCGAAACATGAGCGAATGTTATGGTGCAGCAGGTTCGGCCACTGCTTGGGGTGTCCACGTGCCATGCGGGAGTGCCTGGAATCAAGGCCCACCTCCACTTCTAATCCAGCTTCCTGCTAATGTACCTGGGAGGCAGAAGATCATGGCCCAAATACTTGAGTCCCTGCCACCCATGTGGGAAACCCAAGCAGAGTTCCAGGCATCTGGCTTCAGCCTGACCCATCCACAGCTCTTGCAGGGGAGTGAACCAGTGGATGAAATATTTCTCTCTGTCATTCTGCTTTTCAAGTAAATGAATAAATAAGTGTATGTTTTAAAAAACATGAATGAGGTAGGCCATTTTAAAAGAAATGCTGAAGGAGTTCTTCAGGTCAAAAGGCAGGGCCCAGTTGGAATTTCATTTAACCTGAATGCTTGACAATTTATCATGTGGTATTAATTGATATTCATGATAATAACCAATGCATTACAAAATCCTAGGTGCTTTGTAAATTGCCAAAGTCAAAATAATATTTAATCTAATTTTAATGCTATGTATGTTGACTATATTCTCATTGCAAACATAGCATAAAGTTGCATCTTTGAGGGTGAGTTGGGATCGTATGAGGCACAGGTATGAGGAATAAAGCAAAAATAAAATAGTCAAAATACCTTTGGAAATTATTTAAATTGCTCATAAGGTCCTTAAGCATGGTTTTATAAATGAGATCATGTGTAATAATTCTGATGTTTACTAAGATTTGAGAATAACTAAACCAGGTAAACTAACAAACAGGGAAGAAGTAGAGGGCAGGAAGATGTTTCTAGGAGATGTTTGGACATTTAAGTTGTTCAGCATGTATCAAATTCCTATGTGGTGAATGAAAAATGAAAGGAGAATCCTAGTGTCCTGTTTGCCCGATTGTATAGTCCTTTTGATTTGATGTAAGATCTCTGCCACCTTAACGTATATGAATAGAGGTTTGGTTAGTGTGTGTGTGTGTGTGTGTGTGTTTGCTGGCCAGAGACAGCAACATATAATGGAGTGTTTAATAACTGAAGTCAGTGGACACATTATATAGAGGTTTAAAATAGACTCACTTGGTAGTAGAAGCAAATGGGATTTGAGATATTCCATAGTTAGCACTCGCTAGATTGAAAGTAATAGATGTTCACCAGTAATAAAGCAATGAAAGAAAAAAGAGGAGGATATTTTAGAAGGCTTTGGGGTATAATCAAACCCACATGTAGGGAGGCAGATAAGCCTCAGGACTGAACTGGAACCAAGAATTTGAATATGCTCCAAACAATTTCTTTTTAGTGCATTTAATTATCCCTTCCCTTCCCCTGTTGCTGTTTGTTTTCCATGGATTTTTATTATATTTTCAAAGGGTGCGAGAGTTTTAGAAAGGCTGGGGATTATTGCTGTTGTTTCACTACTATTTCAGAAAGAGGGAGGAAAGGGAAATAATGTTAAGAAACTATCTACTCCTTGATTAAGGGTTTTGTTTGATCTAAATCGAGAACTGCCAACTTTTTATTTTCTTCACTTGATGGATTTTCGCAGATGTCATCACACCAGATCAACATTTAGAATCTAGCACCCCAGAAAGTACCGTACGTTAATCCCACCCCAAAGGTATCCACTAGTGTCACTTTATCTCTAGAATGATGGAATGCATAAAGAATTAAAATGCACTAGGAATTTCAGTAGATATTTCAGTAATTCATGGCTAGAGAATAAATGTAATGAAGTTACCAGTAGCTGTTAGTTTTTCTGAACATGAACTACAGTAAACACACAAACCTTTGTTTACTATCATGCCCCAGGGCATACGCACTAGTACATTCACCCATTCGCTCTCATGGCTGGGATCTATGGGAAGTATGGCTTTCTCTGATGCACTGCTGCATAGAATGAAAAGCATGGTGCCATGGACTGAATGCTCATGGCTCTCAATAAAATTCGTGTTAGATATCCTTACCCACAACACGATGATATTAGGTGGTGGGGCCTTTGGGAGAAAATTAGGTTATGAGAGTAGAGCCCATTTAAGTAAGACAAGCATCCTTATAAAAGAGACCCAGACAACACTCCAGCCCTTTTTATCCACCAACTGAAGATAATGAAATATTGAAAGTCTGCAACCCAGAAGTGAGCTCTGATCTTAGACTTTAGTCTCTAGAACTGTGAGATACAAGTTTGTAATGTTTGTGAAAATTCAGAAAGGAAAGAAAGAGAGATCAACAGAAATAATATCTGAGTAAACAATCTAGGTATTTTTAACCTCTTACATTCATTATAATACATAGGACTATTGAAGGCAAAGATGGAAGGGATTGTGTATGCCGATGGAGTACATCTGACAGCTACATCATAAACAGGACTATCTGTAGTGATTGATGCTTTTGTAAAGTTTTTATTGTTAGTTGAATAAATAGAATACAAACCATTACTATAAAGAGATTGGTAAAACTGAAAGGGAGGTTAAGGGACATGGAACCTCAAACAAGAAGTACAACTTTTATCTGATAAGAATTCTGGGGACAGTAAATAGAGAGTAAAGGAGAGAAATTATATTTGAAGGTTTACAGGGCAAGTTTTTCTGAAGAAAGCTACTCAGTATACCTAATCCCAAGCAGGCCACAGAGAAAGGAGGCCATGTACACATATATTCAACTTAAATTACAGTGCATCAATGTTAAGAGGCAATGAGTTTAAAAGTAAAGTGGAGCTAAAGTACTGGAAAACAGTATCATGAAAAATGAATATGATGTGATTTATAGCAATCTAGCACTTTACATAGTTTGAGAAATAGATAATTATGTCAGTGAAGTTCAAGCTTTGTTAAGCAACAAGTTTATTGAGAAGGGATTAAAGGGAATTTAAAAACCTGAATAACCAATAGAAAGCAGAGAAACAGTAAAAGCTAACAAAATGACAATAAAAACTTAGGACACAGAAAGCATAAAAGATTAGTGCATATGCTATTATAAATGGATTAAACTCATTTTGGATTTTTATAATAAAATCCACTTGCATGCTTCTTATGTAAGAAATAATACTCTTAAGACATAATGACATCAAGAGGTTGCAGGTAGAGAAAGCCTCGTGTATCACTCTCAGTCCACGGCAGTTCTCTAGAAGTGACACTAATTTACAGTGCTTTCCCCTCCTTGGTATAACACACTAAATAAGCTTGCAACAGGAAGTGATAAGCTGGATTTTCTTTTCTTTAGGCAAAGACGTGTTTATAAGTTTACTAGAAATAACATTTTCTGGTTAGAGAACAGTTTTATAAATAAATTCCCAGCCCCTAATTCCAGCTCTAGTTGGGCTTTGGGTAAATCCAAAACAAAGGGATACAGAGGTGACATCTGAGACTTTTCAATCTGCCCTGTGCCTTGTTTTCATGGACTTAGAAGTACTATTGTGTTCAGTCTTTATAATGCTTCCTAATGCCCTAAAGATGTTATTTGGGTGGATACTTTTATTTCCAAGAGCTTTTTGAATGAAAGATAATTGTGCATTCTCAGAAGTTGAAAAAGAGGTGCAGAAGTAATACTGCACCTCTGACAAATGAACTTTCTTCCACCAACCACTTCCTGTTATTGTCTTACTTCTGTATCAGGCACAGTACATCTTCATTCTGCTATAATTTGTGCATATGCTGTATTTATTTCTTTTTAATTTATTTCTTAACTATGTAACGTTGATTACATTGTTAAGTTGATGCATTTTTTAATTCATAAAATTGTTTGAGTATCTTGGGTTAGGATAAAACACATATAATCATTGCCACTGAAATAATGGCAGGGTTTTTTCATTTAAAGTTATTGAATTTAACAACAATCATTTTAAGAATGGATTAATATCATCAAGCAAGGCATAAGCATAATATTCAGCTGTCTAGCAGGGAGGTACTGAATAAAAGCTGAAGCAGCAATAATCAGAGCAGGAAAACAAATTTTAGAGTAGACAGGACAATTAGGATTGAGGAGGTAAAATGATATTAAAAAGTATAACTCACCAGTAAGACATGTTCATCCTAACCTGGTAAGCACATAACATAACCTAAAATACATAAACACAATATATAAACCAAGAAGAAATCGACAAATCCACAATCATAGTGAAAGACTCTCTCAGAAAACAAGCAATTAAGAATAGAGAAAATTTAAACACCACGATTTAAATTTTTATCTAATGGATATATTAAAAATCTGCTATTATGAAACTATTACTTATATGCATAAACTTTGCAATATAATTTACTAGGTCTCAACACAAAAGAAGTTTCAAGAAAAGACAGATGAATATAATAAAATTAATATCATTTAATCACAATACTAAAAATTATTTGTATCACAAATGTAGCAATTCAAGTTAGTCATATACAGTACAACAATATAATTTAGACTTAATCTAGAAAATAGTGTTCAGATTTAAAAATAGTGATTAATTCTCATTTGATCACATGAGAAAAAAAACTCTTTTATCCATATATCTCACTGGGGTTTTAACCAGGCACATTTTTTCCATCTTTGATCCCAGTGTACTATGTAAAAGTTTAGGTAAAACAATCAAATTCCTAAACTTAAAACCTTTATCAATTGGCCCCACCTAACTGCCCCTGCATGATTATCGAATAAACTACTGAGAGTAATGTAAAATTTTCTGGCTTATGACAAACCCACAATTTTGACTCTGATGACAAATTTCCAGGGAGTCTGCTCTGATAACTGTCATGCCCCATGAGCAAATCCTCGTTTTCAAAGCTAGAAATTACCCATAGCTAGATTCAAGATGGTCTGTGTTGCAGTATTCCTATTTTCTTAACACAGAAAATCTTTCAATCACTATATAAAGTAACTACCAACCAAATCCATTATTGATAGAATCCCAAAATGATGTATTATGAATATTATAGGTGTTATACTTGTGTATATATATATATATAATTTATTTATTATCTTGCCTTTCTCTCCTTTTATCAACTATCTTTTTTTTCTATTTATTTTGGAAGACAAAATCACACACACACACACACACACACACACAAAGAAATAACACTCTTCATATGGTCACAGTGGCCAGGGCTGAGCCAGGCCAAATCCAGGAGCAAGGAGCTTCTTCCAAGTCTCCCACATGGGTGGCAGGAGCCCAAGCATTTGGGCCATCTCCTGCTGCTTTTTCCAGGCCATTATCAAGGAGACGGAGCGGAAGTGGAGCAGCCAGGACCTGCCATAATTATCTATATCTACCTGACATAATTATCTATTTCTCAAACTATGTAAAGTGCTAGATTGCTATAAATCACATCATATTCATTTTTCATGATACTGTTTTCCAGTACTTTAGCTCCACTTTACTTTTAAACTCATTGCCTCTTACCATTGATGTACTGTAAGTTGAATATACGTGTACATGGCCCCTGTGGGTTGCCAGTTTTGCAGGTGGCAGCTTTACCCATTGTACCACAACACTGGCCCCTTCTATAAACTATATTAAAATAATCTTAAAATATGAAAGTTTTTGTAGCCCTTAACAGATCATTTCAATCCTTTTCTTTGGAATGTTTTAGTTATTTAGGATTTTCCATTTATTTAAATTCAAATTAGATCAAAATTCCATTTCAGATTTATAACAACATTGTTGTTAGCCTAAGAAAGGGTGCAAAAATTTACTATTTGACCATAGCATATGCTGTTTGGTAAAGAATGACCTTGTTTTGTGTCTTGGCAAGAAGAAAATGCTAAGAGGACATAAATCTTATATCAATCTATGCTGGTGCCAAAAGTTGTCTATAAGAAGAACAAATGGCGCAATTAAAGGCAATCACTCCTGTCAGAGGGCTCATTTAGATGGTGCTTTTTCATTTAGAATGGACCTAACATTGCAATGAGAAGACTTAGTATACTCCAAAACATTTTGAGTCCTTTTCAGAATATTCAAATACCTTTATTTCAGTAATATTCTGCCTTCACTAACAGAGTCAAACTTTTTTAGAATATTTACAGTGAAATCTTGGCCAACACTCTGGGTTTAGAAAGGATAAGCCTGAATTTCCAAGTGGGCAGGTTCAAATTCTAGGAAAAGAAATCATGCCTTCTGAGTGTTAATCTGATGTTATTATACAGCATATAGTTTTGTTTAAATATAATTTCAAGATAAAAATTCACACTTAGAGCTGTTGTTGTGGCACAGCAGGTTTGATTTTGCAGGCAATGCCAACATCCCATTGGTGACTGCTCAGTTTCCAATCCAGCTTCCTGCCAATGTGCCTGGGAGAGTAGTGGATGCTAGTGCAAGAACTTGAGCTCCTGCCACCCATGTAGGAGACGTAGATGATGTACTAGACTCCTGGCTTCAGCCTGGCCCAGGCCTTGTTATTTTTGCCATTTGTGAATGAAACAGAAGATAGAAGATCCTCTGTCTCTCAGGTTCTCTCTCTCTGTCCCTCTCCATCTCTGACATATTGCCTTTCCAAAAAATAAATTGTTAGCAAATCATAACTCTTAGGCAAATACATAATGAGAATGTATAAAAGATATTTTAACCCATTAGTTAATGAATGGTATCAGTAAGACATAATGACCAGTTTAGAGAGAATTTAAGAAATTAAATATTTATTAGCAATTTTAAAAACAAACATCAGCAGGGGATTACTGAAATAAAAAGTTTAGTCTTTGGGGTTATCTGTTCAGCAGAAAAAAATTATTTGTGTTTACAAAGGACAAAATACAAACCAACAAGTAGAAGTCTGAGACTTTTAAGAAAAAATAAATAATAATGAAATAATAATAAATAATAATAATAATGAAATGAATTAAGTCCTTACCTTAGACAACCTGGAATGGCATTTCATCTCCATATGTTATTTAAATTACTCTCTGTTCTTTCTTTGCTTTATGTCCATTATTGTGATCACAGATCTACCAGTGAAGCCTGCATGATTAATCCAACACATCACATGTTTCATAGATGAAGTCTTATTGGAGCACAGATTTGATCTGATTATTTCCATAGGTTCATCAGGAGCATTAATTAACCAAATACAGTTCTCCCTGAGCTTGTTCTGCCAATCTAGAGCCTTATAGTATTGAGCAACCTCTAAGACCACAAAATTAATTTCAGTCATTTTTACAAGGAATCTTGGGTTGTTCTATCCTACAGCTAGGAAGCCTGACCCAAAACACTCTCATCACAAGATTTAATCTGGTGTATCTATATAGTTAGATGAAATATTCTATTCTAGAAGTCCTTTTCTAAGATCCTTAGCTTGACAGAAGTAACCTTTTTATTAGTCCTTGTGCTGGGACTCCAGAAATAGGTCCTAGACAAATGTACTAGAAGGGTGTTGTAGGCACCAACCCCATATATGTTCCTTAATGATGTGCCACCATATGCAATTAAATAAAAATATGACGTTCCAAGTATAGACTGGTCTGCTGCTTGGATTTTTGCCTCTATATCCTGGTGAAAATGGAAACAGATTCTTACTAATCGTATGCAAATAGCTTATTACTCTAGAACATAAGGAAACAAAAAACCTTTGCTTCTAAATTCTAAGGGGGTCAACGAGACTAAAATTACCTCTTAGAACATCCAATTTCAGTGTCTAAAAACATATGCTGCTACTCAGGAAAGTCTTAAAGATGGCTTAAGAAATAAGATTAAGTATTTCCTTGTAAATTTCTTTAAAAATAAAAGGTTAAAACAATGCCAATCATATTTCAGACAAATACCCACAATTGAATTTTCCTCCTGAGCTCATTTAGCCCTGATGATTAATCCTGGTTGCCCTGGATCTAGGGTCAGCAGTCTGCTTTCATGTAAAATGCCTGCCAGTGGACTAAACAGAGTCCAGGAAATCTTGACTCACTGTACTGATAGAGTCTGAAAATTGTCTTAGCCATCTGAGTCTGGAAGCCCATAACCAACAGTCTGTCTATGAAGAGTACTTGGTACTGTCTTTTCCATGAAGCTCCAGTACTGCCTCTCTTTGTTGAAGATACCAGTTCTGGCTTTAAGATCAGTCAAGCTTATGGGCAGTGAGCCTTCAGGCAAGCACCAAGAGCAGACAATCATTTGATGATGAGACTGGTCGGCAGTGGCTAATTTATTCCAATAACCAATTGTATTAGAATAGAGGGCAGTAAAATTCCCTAGTATGTTTTCATAATAATACGACAAATGTTTTCCCTGAGGGTAGAATCACATTATGAAAGACACTGAGAAATCTCCAGCGCCTTCTTTAAAAACATATATTTCTGAAATATTGATCTTAATAGGTGACTTATATAAACATAGCCTAAGGAAATCTGAGCATCTCGTCTGGTTCCACAATTCTTCTCACACAGCTCTTACAATAGTATTAAACAAGTCAGTAAACAGGAAGGCTCAACCAACCTAATTATTTTATTCCTTTTATATGGTGGAAAAACAACTCTGATTTCTCAGGTGCTCCCTGAGAAATATCAAAAAATAATTCTATCAGTGAATTTTAAAGGCCGTAGAACATGATCCCCCACCCCCCACCCCACAAACTACTAAAATATGATTTCTAGCTCATGGAGCTTGAGCAAATATAAAATACACATATTTATATATTCTGTATAACATTATTTAATGAGGCAATCAAATGTAGTGAGTGGTTCAGAAAAATGTGAAAATTATATGTATATTGGCAATTTAACAAAGATATTAGGATAAAATTGCTGAGTTAGATTAAAAAACTGGCCAGAGTCTACTGAGTCATAAATCTTTAGTGCTATTTGTTTAACTAGGCAAAAATCATTTGTATATATAATGGAAAAATTCTACAAATTAACAAACAATTGTTCTAAGTCTGGGACCTGTAATTATTAACAAAAACATGACACAAGTACATTTAGACATAGACCTGTGTTGTCCAATAGGGTAGCCTTAGCTATTTAAATATAAATTTAAATTAGTTAAAATTAAATATAACAAAAAGTTCCTCGTTGCACTCTCCAGTTTTCAGGTTTTCATAGCCACACTTGCTGAATGCTTACCACCTGAGTAGTATTTCTATCATTACACAAGATTCTGTAGGACACACGTGCGCCTACAAAGGGAATGTTTTGGGGGCTACAGCCCTTTGCTAAAGGGCCAGGCATTGAGGCTCGGTGGGTTAAGTTGGTACTTTGGTGCCTGCATTCCCTTTCAGAGTGCCTGGTTCAAGTCACAGCTACTCTGCTTCATACACAGCTTCCTGCTAAAACACCTGAAAACAGCAGATGGTAACTTAAATACTTGGGTTCTTGTCACCCACCTGAGAGACCTGAGTGAAGTGCTGGGCTCTTGGCTTCAGTTTAGTCCAGCCATGGCTATTGGAGGCACTGGGAAATGAACCAGCTGATGGGAAAACTCTCTTTCTCCCTCTTTCCTGCTCCCTCTCTTTCTGTCACTCTGACTTTCAAACAAATAAATGAAATCTTAAAGTAATAAACTGCCCAACTGTCTGCCTTATTTCCAAGTTTCAGACAAGTTTTGGACTGTTTTAAATATGATAGAATTCATAACCATTTAAAACTGTATACCTGCTAAATGAAAAGACTACATGTATCATGACCATGCCACACTGGGTAATTGTATTAGTAAACAAGGTAGTATACAATACATTTAATTAGTATTATATTTTAGGAGTGGACACTTGGCCTAATGGTTAAGACACTGACTGGCACACCTATGCCAGAGTGTCTGAGTTTGAGTCCTGACTCTGCTCCTAATCCCAGCTTCCTCCTAAGGCAGACCCAAGGGAGGTAGTAGTGTTGGCTCAAGTAAATGGTTTCCATGTAGAAGAATCAGACTTAGTTTCCAACTCCCAGTTTCTGTCTGGCCCAGGCCCAGCCCTTGGAGGCATTTGGAGCACTCTCTCCCCCTAACCCTCTACCTCTCCCTCTGTCATCCTCCCTCCCTCCTTCTCTCAGTTGCTCTCTCTCTCTGATTCTCAAATAAATACATTTTAAAAATGTAACTAATATTTTATTGTTTAAATTTTAAATTAATATAAAAAATCTTTACCAACTTTTGCTTCACACAAGACTTCATATTTCTCTGCTCAATTATGATAAAATGGAATTACACATATAGCCACAAAAGTAAGTAGAGCCTAGATTTTATAATAGGACTCAATAGGATATTAACATTATCTAATAAGATGTTATTAAAATCAAGAATTAATTTTATAACAGAAAATATATAATTTTATCATGGATATATCATTTGTAGAATGAAACATTATTTCCTTGAATTTCATTATTGTTATAAATTTTACCAATCCATAAATAGCTATTAGATGCCTATTAAATAAGATATAAATGATATAAACAAGATAGAAATGATAGAAATCAATAAACTAATAACTGAAAACTAATTGATGGCAAACATTCTAAATTTTATGAAGATGTACACTGAGAAAAAATGAAGGGAACTCTTTCCTAGCCTGTCAGGGTAAAGGAGGGATGTGTATGTGAAGGGACGCTGTAGAGGAAGTCATCCCCAAGAAACTGGCATCCAAATGAGGACCTGCAGGACAAATAGGTGTTTTGCAGGTTTAAGGGCGGTCATGGAGGGAATGGTGTGGGAAATTTCAGGGAAAAAGCACCATGAGAAGGGCCCTGACAAAGAGAAGTATTAGCCTGAGCATTGCAGTTTGCAGTTGGACAAGACACCACTGGAGTTGCAAGGGCAACATGCAAACAATAAGCTTGTTTCCCAAAGAGAAAGCGCACTCACACATAGACACTTTATCATCAGGCCTGAAAGCTGTAATGACTTGTTTCTATCATTTCCTTTATTGGCAAAAAGAGAAAAAGCAGACTGACACAGATTATCTACTAGCAAATCACAATCAAGGAAACACATGAGTAAATATAATCTTTGTGACCATCTTCTCATTCAAAATTGCCAAAATATTGTGCCAGAGTCTGAACGAATGCTACCCAGATCGTCACCTTAAATTTCTACTAAGTCAGTTTCTAACGACAGTGTAATTTCTGAGTTCACTATTGACTCTCTGGTCTGTCTTATGCAAACAAACGTTCTTTCCTGTATCAGGGTCTGTCCTTGGAAGGCCTTGTTGACTTTAGGCATAGCTGTGGGTGTGTAAGTCATCAGAAGTCAAAGAGGGTTGGTCCTCTTGCCTGGGAAAATAACCACAATTTTATTGACCAAATGAGTCAACCTTTATTTGTAGCATCAGTTATACAGTATTCATGCTCAAATATATAAATGATATTAAAATTAACTGCAGAATTTTGTATTAGTTAATGAATATTTTGATCAAAATTTTATTTCTGGACATTAACTTGGCATTGTCTTTCTCCCTTTCCACATACCTATCGTTACATATTTATGTCTCTGTTGTAAAAATTTGTGGCTGTGAAACTTAACTGAAAAGTGATCCCTGTTAAATATAAGAGTGGGAATAAGAGAGGGAAGAGATGTACAGTTTGGGACATGCTCAATCCGGCTTGCCCCAAGTGGTAGAGTTAGAAACGTGCCAGGGGATTCCAATTCAATCCCATCAAGGTGGCATGTACCAATGCCATCTCACTAGTCCAAGTGATCAATTTCTGTTCACTTGATCATAATTATAGGACTAAGAGTCAAAAGGATCATATAAACAAGACTAGTGTCTGCAAATACTAACCGATAGAATAAAAAAGGGAGAGAACAATCCAACATGGGAAGCGGGATACACAGCAGACCCATAGAATGGCAGATGTCCTAAACAGCACTCTGGCCTCAGAATCAGCCCTTGAGGCATTCGATCTGGCTGAAAAGCCCATGAGAGTATTTCATGCATGGAAAGCCAAGACAGTGTGGAAAAAAAAAAAAAAAAAAAAAAAAAAACCAAAACCTAAATGATCTCTGTGAGTGAGATCCCAGTAGAAAGAATGGGCCATAAAGAAGGAGGTACCTTTCTCTGAAGAGAGGAGAGAACTTCCACTTTGACCATGGCCTTGTCTAAATATGATCAGTGTTGGCTAACTCAAAAGGCCTTCATAGCCTTGGCAACTCATGACAAGAGCCTAGGGTGATTACTGATGCCATAAACAAGAGTGTCAATTTGTTAAGTCAACAACAGGAGTCACTGTGCACTTACTCCCCATGTAGCATCTCTGTCCTTAATGTGCTGTACATTGTGATTTAATGCTATAACTAGTACTCAAACAGTATTTTACACTTTGTGTTTCTGTGTGGGTGCAAACTGTTGAAATCTTTACTTAATGTATGCTAAATTGATCTTCTGTATATAAAGGTAATTGAAAATGAAAAAAAAAAAATTGGCTGTGTTTGAAATCCTTTTGGCCCGCACCTCGGCTCACTTGGCTAATCCTCTGCCTGCGGCACTGGCACTCCGGGTTCTAGTCCTGGTTGAGGCACCGGATTCTGTCCCGATTGCTCCTCTTCCGGTCCAGCTCTCTGCTGTGGCCTGGGAGTGCAGTGGAGGATGGCCCAAGTGTTTGGGCCCTGCACCCGCATGGGAGACCAGGAGGAAGCACCTGACTCCTGGCTTTGGATCTGGCGCAGTGTGCCTGCCGTAAAGGGCATTTTGGGGGTGAACCAATAGAAAGGAAGACCTATTTCTCTCTCTTTCTCTCTCTCTCTCTCACTGTCTAACTCTGCCTGTCAAAAAAATAGAAATAAAAAAAAATCCTTTTTAAACATGGGCACTATACTTTGTGTGTCTGTGTGGATGTAATCTGTTGAAATCTTTACTTAGTATATTCTAAGTTGATCTGTATATAAAGATAATTAAAAATGAATCTTAATGGAGAATGGGATGGGAGAGGGTGTAGGAGATGGAATGGTTTGTGGGTGGGAGGGTGGTTATGGGGGGAAAACCGCTATAATCCAAAAGCTGTACTTTTGAAATTTGTATTTATTAAATAAAATTTTTTCTGAAAAAAAAAAAAAAAACATGGGCACATGGGGGCAGGCATTGTACTGTAGTGGGTAATGCTGCTGCCTGAGATGGCTGCGTCCCAAATGGGAGCTGGTTCACATCCCAGCTGCTCCATTTTCAACCAGCTCCCTGCTAATGGCCTGAAGAAAGCAGCAGAAGATGGCCCAAGTGCTGGAGACTCTTCACCCATGTGGGAGACCTGGGTGAAGCTCCTGGCTCCTGACTGCAGCTTAGCCTAGCCCCAGTCACTGAGACCATCTGGGGAGTGAACCAGCGGATGGAAGACCTCTCTCTCTCTTTCTCTCTCACTCTCTCCCACCCCTCTCTCTCTCCCTCTATCTTGTAACTCTTTCAAAAATAAATACATCTTTAAAAAATACATGGGGACATAATTATCTGTGTATGTTCACTACTTAGCACAGTACCTGGGAACAAGAGATGCTCAATACATGTTTATTCAGAGACTAAAGTAGTGCATAAATGAATGGTACTAGGTCTGTGAATATACCAAGGGAAAAGGAAAGAAGGACTTTAAAGTATCAGAATGATTATATCAAAGGATTTTTTATTTGAAAATAATGCGGCAATATTTGAAGAGGCAATATTTTTTAAAAATAAGAGTATCAGTATAATCATCAACACTGGGCGGTGCTGTGGCGTAGCAGGTTAAGCCGCCGTCTGCAGTTTGAGTCCTGGCTGTTTCACTTCCAATCCAGCTCTCTGCTATGGCCTGGGAAAGTCCTTGAGCCTCTGCACTCATGTGGGAGACCCAAAGGAAGCTCCTGGATCCTGGCTTCAGATGGGACAGCTCTAGCCGTTACAGCCAACTGGGGAGTGAACTAGTAGATAGAAGACTTCTCTCTCTCTCTGCCTCTTCTCTCACTGTGTAACTCTGACTTTCAAGCAGCGCGCCGGCCGCGGCGGCCACTGGAGGGTGAACCAACGGTAAAGGAAGACCTTTCTCTCTGTCCCTCTCTCTCTCACTGTCCACTCTGCCTGTCCAATAAATAAATAAATAAATAAATCTTGAAAAAAAATCATCAACATCATCAACACAATGTTCAACTCTCATCGAATATTAGTATGCACAAATGAACCATAATAAAGGATTCAGACATGGTTCTCATCTTATGGAAATTTGTGACAAGGTTGAAGAAATAAAAATGGGTGCTTACCAAGGTAAAGGTCAATAAAGGAAATGTATGTTAAATGCTAAGCAAGTCCAATACAAAGTGAGATGCCAGAGTTAGCAGGTAAATAGCAAATAACATCTCATAAATCACAAAGGAGGAAGGAGCTCATAGTACCAGACTCTTTTGATTGTTCTTCGGTGACTAAACTCTGACTCATAATCATGTCATTCTGTATACATTACTCGGTGTTTATTATATAGATGATCGCCTTTGAAGACATTACTTACATTTTCCATGTAAGAAAAACTGGACAGAAGAGAATGTAATTATTACTTTTAGATCACCTACATAACCCAGGCATTGCAAACAGATTTTTCCATAATTTACCTCCATCTTACAGCCCTGTTTAGAACGTTACAGCATTTATAAGCTTTTTAATTTAATCTGCATCTTTTGCAAATTGTGAAACAGCACATGAGAACACTTCTTCATAAAATAATCTTCTTGTGATATACTTTACATAAAGTAAACTCATCTATTTTATGACTGATTGAATGAGTCTTGGAAAATGTATAATTCTGGATAATCATAGGCACAATCAAGAAAGATGCTATTGTTTTCATCTCCCAGAATTTGCTCTAGGCTTCCTCTGATACGCTATTTATCACTATAAATTACTTTTCATTCTCTGGAATTACATATAAATGGGCTCATACAGTGTCATCTCTTGTGTGTATGTCTACTTTAACTCAGTGTAATGTTTTTGAGACTCTCCTTTGTCCTTGCATGTGTCAGAAATCCAAGTTTTTCTTTTATTTTAATTCCTTAGTAGTGATCTACTATATAAAATATCACCAGTTGTCTCTCCAATCTCCAACTGATGGAGATTTTGATAATTTCCTTTTTTTTTTTTTTTTTTTTTGGTTACTGTGGCTAAAATTGATTAGAGTCTTAATGTTGAAGTCTTTGTGTAGATGTATCTTTTATTTGTCTTGGTGAATAAGAGAGATTGGGATGACTGTGCCATGTCACTAGTGTACCTTTAGCTTTGTACAAAGCTGTCAAATAGTTTTCCAAAGTGGTTGTATTTTACTTTCCCTAGCAGAAATACATGAGAACTCCACATCCTTGCTAGCACTTGATATTGTTGATGACTTTAAATTTAGCATTTCCAGTGGGTGTGTAGTGATATTTTGTTGTGACTTTAATTTGCATATCTCGGATAGACTATTGGTGTTGAATATTTTCCTGTGGGCTTATCAAACATACTTATATCTTCTTTGGAGAAGTGTCTGTGAAAATCATTTGCCCAATTGGATGCGTAGGAGTTCTCTATTCTGATTATAAATCCTTTGATATATATTACAAAAATGTTCTCTCATTCTATAGTTTGATTTTTCAATTTTGTATCAATGTCCAAGAACAAAAATTTTTTATTTAATATGGTTCTATTTACCTGGGTCTGTTTTTTATGGTTTGTCCCTGGTCTATTGACAAATCCATCAGGCTAAAGAAAGAATTCATCCCATGGTTACTATTATTAAAGTTCAGTAAACTGTTTGACTCTGCATTAAATAGTGATATTAAGGATCTTTCTACTAGGGTGATTTAAAAAAAGATTTATTTATTTATTTGAAAGGTAGGGTTACACAGATAGTGAGAGAGAGAGAGAGAATCTTCCCTCCTCTGGTTCACTCCCCAGATGGCCACAATGGCTGGGGCTGGGCCAGGTCAAAGCCAGGATCCAGGAGCTGCCTCCATGTCTCCCATGTGGGTGACAGGGGTTGAATATTTAGGCCATCCTCTGCTGCCATTCCCAGGCCATTAGCAGGGAGCTGGATTGGAAATGTAGCCACTGGGACCTGACCTGGTGCCCATACGGGGCCACCAAAATCAAAGGCAGAGGCTTTACCTGCTACACGACAACACCGGCCCCAAAGAGTGATTTTATCTTGTACATTTATTAACTAGTTCCCTGGATAATGAAACAATTCTCAGACACTGTCCTCAGACACTGTCCTCACTGCTTAGATGTCCAAATAGAAAGAGTTAGAGAGCTTTAGGCTCAGGAAGAAAATGAGAGATGTTCTTTCCATCTCAACATTGGATAAACATTTTAGCAGTCAGATCATTTTTCTACTGCACAGTTCCAGAACCTATTTTCATTATGGGCAGCAATGTAGCATAACTCATCTGAATGTTAGAACAAGAAAGGAAACAAGGAGCTTTTCTCACATTTCCCATTTGTAGGACGCCTGCCTGAGTTTCCACAGCTTGGCAGTTAGATGTCTCCAGTCAACATGTCACTTTCTCTCAAGGGAAGGCTTGCCCTGGGGTTGGCTAATGTGGCCCTCATGAGGGCAAAGTAATTACTTTCTAATCACACAGATTAATGCTTGGTGCTGACTAGGGCCTGTGGGCATGTCACGTCAATGTCCTGAACCACCGTTTCCCATGGACATGAGAATAGAGTAGGTCTTTACTAAATAGTAACTTTCAAAAAACTGATTGGATGGCCGGCACTGCGGCTCAATAGGCTAATCCTCTGCCTGTGGCGCAAGCACCCCGGGGTTCTAGTCTTGGTCGGGGCGCCGGATTCCGGATTCTGTCCCAGTCGCTCCTCTTCCAGTCCAGCTCTCTGCTGTGGCCCGGGAGTGCAGTGGAGGATGGCCCAAGTCCTTGGGCTCTGCACCCGCATGGGAGACCAGAAGGAAGCACCTGGCTCCTGGCTTCAGATCAGCTCGGTGCACCAGCTGCGGCGGCCATTGGAGGGTGAACCAACGGAAAAGGAAGACCTTTCTCTCTGTCTCTCTCTCTCTCTTTCACTGTCCACTCTGCCTGTTAAAAAAAAAAAAAAAACTGATTGGTGATATTAAAAAATAAGAGGGAAGTAGAGTTATTTTTTCTAGTGCATTCTTATTAACAAATCAAAGGGGGCTGAGAAATTAATGGAAAAAAGATGGCAAGATTAAAACTTGTTCTTTATTTTCAATAAATTTCTCCTGTTTAGTCATAAAATCTAGTTGTGACCTCTCTTCATAGCAAGCATATTATTTTGGAAATTGTGGGTACTGAAAAATGTCCCTGGCATAAAAACCTGAAAACTAAGTGGTATCACAATTATTCTCAAAGGTTAGACAAAAACCTAGTTAAATATTATGAAGGGCGACCCCAACCCTCTAAGGGACATATGAATCTTTGAGTATATGCAGGTGCAATACTTAACAATGTTTACACGGGGAACACACATTTAGGCAATGTTGTTGTTTCCTGCATATCACAGAGTGCACTTGCACAGACCTGGATGGAGTAGCCTACTGCGCCCCCCAGGCTATCTGGTATCCAGCCTCACGTACACGGTCTGCTGCTAATGAAACACCCTTCTGTGGAATATGACTGTATAATGCAAAGCTCAAGCAGTGCTAAAAGTCTGAACAGCACCTAAACAGATTTATTGCCTACTCAGTGCTCCTTTATGCCAACATAAACACGGATACAAATACTTCCTTCCTTTTGTTACACAAAAGTTTGTATACTGCGCACACTATTATGCATCTGACTTTAAAAAGTATGGATGCATGAATAAGAGGGTCACCACTATAGAAGGAGCCAGGCTAAACTTCAAGGCCTTATCCCAACCGTGTGTTGTGTGCTGCTGAAGCAAATCTTGGCTCCGTGGCTTGGTTCTCCTCTAGCCTAGAGGCAGAAGGTGGCAGTAGGGAGCAATGAAAGGCCTCTGTCATTTGAAGACTTGTTTCCTTGTGAAAACAGCTCTGGAATTCTAACATTTTTCCCTCTGGCAAAATCAGTCTTGAGGGATTGGTTTTAGCCTGAAGGCTTTTGCTACATATAGAAGTGTGTTTTTGCATGAAAGTTAATGCAACTATTCACTGGAGAGTGAATGTTTTATAGGTAAAGCTGGAAAGAGAAAAAGAATGTAAAGCAGTGCTTATTTTTCTGATTAGGACAGATGATAGGGAGAAGATCCTTCTCCAGCACTTGCATGTAAAGGTGACTTAATTTTAACCCTGGAGGCAGCTCGGAGCTCCTGTAACAGTCTCCGAAGAAACTTACATGAGAGGTATTTCTAGGAGTTATAGTGGGGGTGGAACATGGGTTGACATCTCTATCATAAGTGAGGTTTGTTTTGTAGCAAAAATGTCTGCTTGCAGCTTCATCTTCCTAACTTTGTAAGTATGTGAGCTTATTTCATCTAAGCTAATTGTGCGCATACAATGACCTATACTTATTAGAATAGAGGGTATGTGGAAATGAGGGTCAAGGACAGACATATTAAAAGTATAAGACTGCTTAAATGATTTGTAATTTAATTCCTAAGAGTCTAGTTGCCATTCCTACAATAGATTTACCTTCATTTCTGTGTTTTTCTTCTGCTAATATCCAAATTTATTTGCATTTTCTGAGCATCAAACAAGTAATTATAAGAACAGTGCCCTGAGGACAGCTGGGTGGTGGGTGGAAACCAGGCTGTCTTCCACATTTTCCATGTTTCTAGGTTGTGACAGAGAACACAGCAAATCCCTGGAGTGAAACCACAAGGAGGAGGCTGCCAACTTGAATACCAAGACCAAAGGCTCTCAGCTGTGTAACATTCTAGTTTCTTCTGTAGATGTTGGCCATATCCCAGGACACTGATGACAGGCTCATCCCCTTATAAGCATGCAGGGCAGCAATGTAAATTTTATATTCATCCATTCCAAGCTGTGGGGACAACTTTGACAGGATGATCAGACCATGTGCTAATTTTGGAAGCCTACAGGATACAGGAGCTGGCAGTCCTCAAATTTTGTCTCCCAATTTGGGACATGATTTGCAGCAACCTAGAAACAGAAAAATAGCTTTTCTTCCAGGTCCTGTATAACATAATCTCAGGCATACCAGGACACTAAATGTATCATCTATGCCAGTTACTCCACATCTGGCCCTTAATTCCATACTACCACAAAACACCCCCTTCAGGTATTGTACAACCAAGCTTGTACAGATGGTAATTTTAACACTTTATGTCAGTGCATCAACGTAGCTGAATTACAAGCTCTTTTAGTGGAGGTACTCCATTATTTACTCAGCACATATTTATCGAGTGTGTAGTGTGTACCAGATCCTCTTCCAAAGGATGTTAATAGAATCCATGTTGTCCTGGAGCCTTGGACAGCACATTGGAAGTACATCAATGCATCTGTAATGTGTTAGGTGGGAACAAGTAATGAAGAGCAAGGAGTGAGAAAGTGTAGGCTGATTTAGACTGGATGGTGACCACATGGTCTTTAGGCAGAGACCTGAGTAAAGTAAGTGAATGAGCCGTGCAGACAATGAATACAGGAAAGAGCAGTTAAGGCAGAAGACGTGGTAAGTCACAATGTGCAGTTTCTCAGAGGAGTATTTGGCACAATCAAGGAAGAGCAAAGTGGCAAATAGGGTTAGAGAAGGGGAAAGTTAGTAGAGTAACAGGAAGTGAGGTCAGCTCTGGAGCAGGAAGCCAGCATGAATAGAGTGATCTCTTGGAGGACTGTGGCCTTTTTGCCCAGTGAAATGGGAAGCCATTGGAGGAAGGTGTGGCAAAAGAGAGAGAGATCTTTGTTAATGGACCATTTAAAAGGCTCTTTAGAGAACTAGCTGTAAGGGAGCCAGGACAGAAGCAGAGAGAACAGTTACAAGGATGTTACACTAGTCCATATAAGAGATGACAGTGACTAAGTCAGTGCCAAGACATAATTGAAATCCATTAATTATCTCTCAAGAGAATTCGGGCCAAGCAGTCTGCCTGAGTCTCTTAACCACTGCAAAGCTTCTCTTAGAGAAAAACAATGAATGACTGTTGTATTACAACAATAGGTTGAGTTTATTCATTGGGAGGTTTTGAGCCATATCTATCTGTAAATCTTTTAGATTGCTTGTATGGGATCCAGACAATAAGACTAGGGTACATGGATGCTTAGTATTCTTTTCACTTTTCTCACCTCAAGACGAAAGTTTTAGATATTTTCACTTCAAAATATGACAAGGAACTCTTCTAAAAATTATTTTTCCTTTAAGATTGGGGGCTTTATTATGATATTAAAATTGGGAGGCTGAAGTGTTAGCTGACTCTATCGCCAGAGATCTAGACCTAAGAATTTGTATAAAAGTATATAAAAGTATTTACAGTCAACACCATTGCTATCCGAGGAAGAAAGCCACTTCAAAAATAGACATCAGAAGTACTCGTGCAGTCAACTTATAAATATTATTTTGTTACAGCAGTATGTAAACCATTATGGTGGTAAACATGGATACAATGATGAATCAGTGAAATTGTACCTAAATCTACAGCTACATACAAGTGTAATGAAAGTCGCAGGATACAGATGTGCTGGGTGCTGCAGGAGCATCCAGAAGGCAGGTGTCTCCTTCTATGTGTGAGAGAAGGGGTGTCAGCGAGTGCCAATGCGTGAAATGAGTCTAGAAGGAGATTGCTAGCTAGACAAAGTCATCCACTGATGAGTTTTAGTTTGGGTCTGAGAAGAGGAAAGTTAGTGGAGGCTCATTCTGAAAAAAGAAATATTGCCCAACTGCAGAAAACTTTGAAGATTATGCCATTGTTTCAGATGGCAAGACTATCCATTGACTAGGCTCCAAGTATGAGCTGGGACTCCTAAGTGTCAGTTGGATGGAAAAAAGCCAGAGAGTTGACTTTGATTTATGGATAACAAGAATATTATTAGGGCAGGCATTTGGCCTACAGGTTACGACAGCAGTTAAAGCAATTATGTCCCACTTCAGAATGCCTGGGTTTGACACTCTGCTCCAGCTCCTGACTCCAGCTTCCTGCTAATGCAGACCCTGGGAGGCTCAAGTACCTGGGTTCCTGCAACTCACATAGGAGACTCTGGTTTTGTCTGGGCTCCTGACTTTGACCTCCATTTGGTTGCAGGCATTTGGGAAGTAAAGCAGTAGATGGGTGCACCCTCTCTTTCTCTATGAACATTATTAAATGCAGTTGCCATTGAGAGAATTCCTGGTAAGATGTGAGCCTTCTGTGATGCTAATAATTTCTAAAGACCTGTTTTGAAGTATTTCCACATGGGCCACACTTTATCCCACAAAAATATTCCTGACATTGTGAAAGAATTGTTTAGAAATAAATCTGACCTTATTTTCTATGAATCAGAGAAGCTTATAAGCATAGGAGTTTTACAAGTGGTGCATCCTAGGTATTTAACCCTCATTTAGTTTTTGTAGGTATTCGATCTTGCAATTAAGATAGAGAGGTTTAGAATGAATCATGTTTGAGTAAAAACCTAGGCTCTATCACCTATCTATAGTCCTTCTTTACCTTCTTTAGCATCTATTTTATATTCCAAAAATTGGGAAAGTAGTGCCTTCATTGTATGTTTGTAATGAAAACAAAATTAGCATATGTAAATCACCTAGCAATGTGGTTGGAATAAAAGTGCTGAATGCCCAAGTGTTATTATTATAGTAAATCCCCAATTCACTTTTTGTTCACTTGCATTCAAATAATTTATACTAACTTTTTTTTAACATAAAACAACCTTTATCTCAACCTTTATCTCAGAATATTGGCTTGGATGGCATGAGAGAAATACACTTCCTGAGAGCAAAGAGAAACAGCACAGAGATTTAATGTGGACTTGAATTAAAGTAAACCAGTCTCCTCTTGAGCCACCCACTTCTCAGATTTACATATACTTAAGAAATGTGTTTCTGCTTCAGACTCTTTCGTAACATCTCACTGGGCCAGTGTGAGACAGGATTTTTCTGTTTGCCTCTGGTATCCTCAAGGCTACTCACCATTTAGTGGTAGCCTCTCCCCATAATCTCAGCTATCATCCATGTCACTACTGGATTGTCTCCAATGCTGATTATGAAAGAACTCATCCATCCTGTAGAATTTTTCCTCTTCCCTCTCAATATCAACATTAATCAGCCCACTCTTTCTTCAAATTTTTATAAACATTTTAATTAATATAATAATAATGGTTAAGATCTATCATTACTCCTTCATGGTGATACAAATAAATTAATAATAACCTTTTAATGCATATGTGTGGGAGTATGGCCCCTGGCTAGATTTGATCCAGATCTTTGTCTCCATGTGAGAAAGAATTCAAAGAAGAGTCACAGATAAAGATGGGCAGAGAAGCAAGACTTATTCAAAGCAAAGGGAATGTATACACTTAGGAGGGAATATGGGTGACCTTGAGAGACAAAATGCTGCCCTTTACAAGTTTTGAACCTGTGCTTTCATACTACTTGGAGCCAGAAGGAGTGGTTTCTGGGCTAGGGCTTAACTGAACACTCAATGGAGGCACAATTTGGGGCAGGGCTTGAGTACCACCCATTTTGTACCCAGGTTTGGAAATCTCGGAAGAGACTTGGCATGATTTCCTATTCTTCTCATATCTTGTCTACCAAATAACTAACATATTCCTAAATATTCATCCACTTCATGTTCGTTTTCATGTTATGAAATTGGAATTTGCAACTTGAGTATTTTATATTCTCTTAGATTAAGACTTTGTTGGTGGTCGATCCTATCCTACTTAACTTTATAATGGTATATTATACCCACAAATTCATCTGAGTCTACAGTCAAATCTGTAGTATAATATACTTTATAGTGGTATATTATACCTACAAATATCTGTAGTCTAATATACTTTATAATATACTACATGTAAAGTATATTATAAAGTATGTTATATAGTATATATATATATATTATATTATAATGGTATATTATACCCACAAATCATCTGAGTCTACAAATTAGCATATTTCCTTTGAGGATCACATCATTAAAAACATACACTCTTCAAGGGCAGGCCTTTGGAGTGCTCTGAAGAAGTTAGAATGATCATGAAGGGATTCAGTGAGCCGGATTCAGTGAGCCAGATCCTCCCAGAACCTCACAAAAATTCTCACCTCTGTGCTGTAGCACTGTATGGGATTTCCTATATGGGATTTAATGTCCCAAGTATTTCCTTGCTAATAAAATACAAAAATTTCCAAACAAATTGCCTAAATTTTAATGGATTTAAGGCCCCGCCTAAAATAGTGTGGCACTCAGGACTATGAAGGTAACAGGCAAGCGTTACACATATTTTATGTTGGGCTTAAAACAGATGGCCTCAGGCTGTTGTTTGACTGAGTCCCCTGGTTGAACTGGTACCCATCCCCCAGGGAATCTGCGACTGTAACTCTGGGTTGAGGCAGACATTTGTGTCTTCAACAAGCAACCCCAGTGATTCTAACACAGGTGCATGGAAACCACATTTTCACAACTTGGCCCTTGACTTCAGCAATACCAACCTGTCTCAGCCAGATCTCATGACTTTATTCCACTCTGAATGCCTTGTTCTAGTTCCCTGTCTTAAGACTTGCTGGAATGTGTTCTCAGCCAGAGGAGTTTTGGCTCACGGAATCTAACTCCTCCTGACAGGTACCGACAGCTGCAGTTCTTAGCATGAGTCACCGTCCTCTTCAGCAGTGCTATCAGAGACTGTGCAGGCCTTCTTTAGATTGTATTCCACTCCCACCTACAAACAACAGTAAAGAACATAGAAAAAACAATCTTTTCATCTCCAAAAAGAACATGTTATGTGAAAAAGAAGTTACGAAATGACTGGGCTAACACTGTCCAAAGACAGCTAGAATTATTAATGACTTATCTGGAAGTGAGGAGAAATGACACAAAAGGAAAAAAGGAACAAAGTGATTGAACATTCCATAGAACTGCTGTTTAAAAAATTGTAGCTTTCTTTCTCTCTCCCTCTTAGAGATAAAACAATGTTAATTATATTTTCAGTACTAGTTAATATTCTTACTCATTATGCTGTTTGTTTGGGGCTTTTAAAATATCTATTGTTTTAAAATACTACTGACTACTTTTCTTGAATCTTTAATTGCTGATGTTTTAAGGTTTTGCATGAATTAATGTCATGTTTTCAACAACATTGTGCTTGAGCTAAAAACATAAATGACTCATGCTGCATGTATGTACAATGTAAGTTCCATTTTTCTTCATTACTCATTCTAGCGTGTCTCTGCCCATTCCACATGCAAAGGAGCTATTTCCTTCAATTTTCAGTCACGGGAATTGTTGATCCCTTTCAAAATCTTATAATGCCCCAATCTGGAATACTGTGAGATACATATTCTATTTACAGTCACCTGTGGAAAGATGTAACTCTTTCTTAAAACTTTAGGAATCTTTGTTTCATTTGTTTGAATAAAGAAGTTAGGGAAAACATTATGAATTTTACTTGAATTTTTATTCTTTAAAGTGTTAAGATTGCACTGAATGATTATATGGGAATTGTGCTTTCCCTCCTTTTTCTTTTCCTTCTTTCTTTTAGTTGTCATTGGTACAGTACGTATTCTTCAGGCAAAATCAAAGATGAGTAACACTCAAACTTTGTCAATTCTCTGGCGTTAATCACCTAGCTGAACAGATAGAAAAAGAGCACAGTAAATACAATAGGAGGTAATAAGTACTTTGGAAGCAGTATGTCCTGAGTATAAAAGAGGAATTCATTTGTAATTCAATAATATTGTATTGAGTTCCAGGCTCTGTCTAGCTGCTGAGGATAGAAAGCACACTCACAGAATTCAAGGAGCTCACATTATACAGAAGGGTGATGATTAATTATAATTCAATGTTGTGAATACAATGATAGAGAATTTCCCAGGATACTCTGAAAATGAAGAACTAGGAGTCAATGGAAACCAGATGCAGTTTCCTGGAAGAGGATGTAACAGAAATGAGTCCTGGGTGATGAGCAGAATAAGCCAAACAAAAGGCAGAGGCCCAAAGGCACAGAATACAAGGCAGGTCGCAGGGGGAATGCAGAATGTATCATTTCTGGAGAGTTGCATTCTAGATAGAGGTTGTAGTGTGTTCTTGGTGGAGAGGAAGGCAAGGGCCAGTCCACAGAGGGACCCATGGGCAGCTGAACAGATGAGACCTTCTCCTGTCCTAGGAAGACAGTGAAAGCTAAGTGGGCCTTTCAACAGTCTGGTTTACCTTTGAGTTCTTTTTTTTTAAACAACTTTTAAAAAAAATTGATATAAGGTGAACTAACTTCATGTATTTCATTTATACAGATTTAGTAGCATAGAGATATTTCCCACCCTACCATCCCTCCCATCCATGCTCCCACCCAAGCTACTACCTTTGAGTTCTGTCAGGTGTGTTGCTGACTGTCCCGTGAGACCTGGCTAGAAGACTGGGCATTTCTAGTAGTGGTGCTTGTGCGAGAGCAGGGCCAGGTGTGCTGAATAGGAAGGTAGCCGGGAAATACACAGGAGGTGAATCAGCTGCTCTTGGGGATGATAGGCAGAGGGAGATTGATACAGGAAGTGATGAAGAGGGCAGAACTCCAGAAAACACCTACAACTCTTGCCTGAATGACAAATGGGAGGTGGTACCAACTGTATGGAGAAATAGGCATAAAGATGATAACAGATGATATCGATCTGGCTTTGGACCCATTGAGTTTGAGTTGCCTGTGCCACTTCTAGGAGTCTTCTTAGGTCATGAGACATTTCTAAGTAAAAGGGAGTCTGAGAAAGTGATACAGATTGGGAGATCACAAGATCATAGGGTTCATTGGAAAAAAAAAAAATCAGAGTTCCATTTTGCACTCTAAGAATGTAAGAAACCACCAGAATGTAGCAATGCGGCTCCAAAACCCAGGTTGAGTGGAGTGTGTGTTTTAAACCAGCAGCCTAACCATGGACTGTATTTCCCTCAGGTTACAGAAAATATAATTGAGTAGATTATTCCATCTAGCCAGATGTTGGAGGAAGATACAAAAGGCGAATGAGAATTCACAAAGCACAAAACACAGATCCTTAAGAAATCGATCGCCAGGGGCAAGCATTTGGCCTGACAGTCAGGAGGTTCACAAGCCATGTAAGAGTTCCTGGGTTTGAGTCCTGTGTCTGGCTGATGACTCCAGTCTCCTGCTAATGCAGATCCTGAGAGGCAGCAGCCATGGCTCAAGTAATTGGGTCCCTGTGGCCCACATGAGAACCTTAATTCAGTTCACCACTTTCCCCATCCACCCCTGCCTGTTACAAGCATTTGGGCAGTGAAACCAGCAAATGGCAGCTCATGCTGTCTCTGTCTCTGTCAAATAATTAAAAAAAAAAAAAAAAAAGAGGGTCACATCTATTAGAGTGTGAGAAAGTACTGAGGGAGTGACACAGTAGTTTAGAGAAAATACTGAGCTGGAAAATATGGTTCCTAAAATGAAAACTTCTGTGCATATCCTTTTTCTGGGGATATAAACGAACAGTTCACATTTATTGGGGGAACTTAGTCTTCTAGTGGGGTCCCAGCAGGCTCATGTCCTTGGATCTACATTGTGAGGTTAAGACAAGGACGTGGTTCTCCCAGCCACAGAATTTATTCTTCCCTGCAGCCACTCAATTTGACACTTCATAGCACACCACTGGGGCTTTTTTTCTCTACCTGCCTCATGTGTAAATTGAGGCCACGGGGAACACAGTAAGTGGTCAGCCCACTGTTGGTTTAAGCCAGGAGCTTCAGTTCATTCAAATTTAGGGCATGACTCAACGCTGGTTACTCACTAGAATCATCTGGGGAGTTTTATAAAAGACCATGGGGCAATCAACCCCTTAGAGTGGATTTTAATTGCTTAGGGGGATCAGGCTTTAAATTTTACATCCCCCAGGTGACTCCAGTGAGCAGACAACAGGAGAACCACACACAGTCGTAGTAGCTGGAAAGACATGAAATAACTACCCTGCGTGATAGTATGACGTGGTGAGAGGGCATTGAGGAAGGGGGGATGGTAGAGTTGTAAGAAAGCAGCCAGAAAGAGGTTTTGATGTGGGTTTGTTTTTCTTTTTTGACAAGTAGACTTGAACAGTGAGAGAGACAGAGAAAGGTCTTCTTTCCGTTGGTTCAGCCCCAAAATGGCCGCTATGGCTGGTGCAGTGCACCGGCCCGAAGCCAGGAGCCAGGTGCATCCTCCTGGTCTCCCATGCAGGTGCAGGGCTCAAGCACTTGGGCCATCCTCCACTGCCTTCCAGCAGAGAGCTGGACTGGAAGAGGAGCAACCGGGACAGAATCTGGCACCCCAACCAGGACTAGAACCTGGGGTACTGGCACCACAGGTGGAGGACTAGCCAAGTGAGCCAACACCCGCCGGTTTGTTTGTTGTTTTTAACCACTGAAGCTCCCTGTGGCAGGGTAGGCCATTGGCTCAGATATCAGGCAACCTAAATGTTTCCCTGTACCTGCCAGCACTCAGGAGTTGTGGTGGAGCAGAGCTGAGGGGCGGCTGTAGCAGCCCTACTGTACCACCCCCAGCCCCACCATGGAAGAGGCTGTGCCAGTAAGTGTTTAGAGTTGCCAACCTGGGAGGTTCTCCCCCTTTTTCCTGCTTTCCATGCTATCCAGTTGGCACTCTACTTCCAGTGCACATCTCCAGACAGTGCATTCGCAGACTTGTATTCTAACACACCAGTGCATATCGGCTGCAGAATATCTGTGCGAGCTTGACCATTTTATTATAATCCTTCTAGTCTCCACTTCTTCCTCTGCATGTGTTTGCTGTTTTTTGGAGAGTTAAATCTGGCAATACATACACCTGAAGTTCTTCTCTTAGTGCTAAGCCAATTATAAGCTTCAGAGAAAATGCTGATTTTTTCAAATGACTTTTTTTGGGGGGGGATAATTTATTTATTTATATTTTAATTTACACATAAAAAGTACACATATGTGTATTTGTGGAGTACCGTGTGATGATTTGATGCATTTACTGATCTACATTGTGTAGTGTTCAAATTACAGTACACACATCTCTCTCCTGAAATATTTATCATGTTTTTATGGTGAAAATGCTCAGTCTTATAGCTTGTAAAAAATACTTAGTACTATAACTTAGTAACTTAGTACTCGTTAATCAAGGTATCCTGTTGATTTGTTTTTAAAATCTCAGGGTCAATAAAACAGCAACCTTTAGGTAAACAAGATGGCACTGCAGTTCTATACATTACTTACACTTTTTTCTTATTTGTTTTTCTTTTCTACTCACTTAGATTTTCCCCTAATGCAAGAGTCTCTAAGCTTTCACAGGTGAATTCAATATACTGAACAGAAGAACAGGTAAGGTAATTCCCACATAATTTATTTCAATGTGTGGTTTAGATCACTGATTCACATCCAATAGTCCTGTTTTATAAAGTACTAAGTTAATTCTCAACCCACCAAAACCATATAAATACATATACACCTGGCATTTACAAGAAAGATCTACACTAGCAAGTGTTTGTTTTTATGGATTCTCTATTGCCACTTACAGAGGATAGAACAAGGGAATGGCGCTCTGTTTATGGTGATGGCTGAATAAGACTATTCTTCTTGGACAGGAACCTTTGTTTTAAAACACTTGCTCTGTAAAGTGCATTAGCTGTATGAAATAAGTTATCACTATGGTTAAAATGAAAAAGGCTGAAAATAGATATTTTCAGTATGGAACATACTGCTTTCTCAGCACTTTGAAACTGCTTGCTTGCTTACTTACATTTAAAAACACCACTTAAAACTTTCACCCACAGGCAGGTTTTGGATCCAGAAACAGTTTCTCTGAGGGACCAGGCTACGATTGGCTTATAAATCTCTAGAATTCTTCTCCTAGTAACAGTGAGAGAGCAATCATTACAACTGCACACTACATTTAGGTGCCAAACTGGTTAATTTTCCCTTCTAGTTACTTGACATTTAACCCTCTTCAGAGTTACGGAGAGCTCAAATCAAACTGGACAACAATATGGGCCACATTAGATTGTCAGCGATAGTTTTGCAAACAGTTCACCTGACCCCAGATCCCCATCTTCATGAACACTCTTTTGACTACTTGGAAGGCAAAGTCAATATGAGCAAATTCTGTTTCCGCACAGGCATCTGAGTTCTCTCAGTCTCAAATGTTGTGAGGCTTTGGACAGAGATGCTTCTCTATGGCTTACAGTTAAGCAAAAACAAATATGAAGAGGGATGAGTGAGGATGGAGGCAAGAGACCCAGATAGATTCTGAGACCAACTTCTTACAAGTGTTACTTATTTGAAAAAGCAACAGAGGCGTGGAGAGCTAGTGGGGGAGGGAAAGAGAGAGGGTGAGGGAAAGAGGTCTTGAATCTGCTCATTGATTCTTCAAATGGCTGCAACAGGCAGGGAACTGAGGACGCAATCCTGGTTTCCCACAGGGGTGGCAGAAATTCCAGAACTTGAGTCATCATCTCTTCCCTCCCAGGGTGCACATTAGCAGGAAGCTGGATCAGAAGCAGAGATGGGACTGGAGCCAATGCATCCCGAGTTTCAGCTTAACGATTGTACCGTAAGGCCTGCTACCTCTCATACACACTTTTGTCACAAATTCACTCACTGTCACTATGGACAAACAACTTACTCTAATAACATCTCTTTAAAATGAAGGTGTTGGATGATAATTCTAATGTGTACAAGTGCTAAAGTGTTACCAAATGTGAGAGTAGCAGAGGGGAGCTTGGATGTCTCATCCCTGGGAATCATTAATTAGCTTTGTGTCACTTATCTGCTCACTCCTTGGTGCTTCATTTAATATGAAGCTGATAGAGCAGTCTTTATTCTTGTGCCTGGGACATCTGCACCCAAGGTAAGAGTACCTGGGTTTGATTCCTAGCTCTGGCTCCCAACTGCAGCCTCTTGGTAATGCAGACCCTGGGTGGCAGTGGAGATGGGTCAGTAATTGGATTTTTGCCACCGATATGGAAGACTTGAATTGTGTTTCCAGCTGAGGTCTCAGTCCAGACCCAGCCATTGTGAACACTGGGGGAGTGAGTCAACAGCTGGCTCCCTCTCTCCCTCTCTCTCTCTCTCTCTCTGTCTCTCAAATATAGTTTTAAAAAATTTACAAATAAGTCTTCTGATGTATCTCTACTGCTCTGAAATTATAAAACTGAATGTAAGCATGGCAGCAATGTTTGTTATTTTCTCACAAGAGGTAAAGAAATGTTCCCTCTTAACTATTTTCATTTTGTATTCTACTTGTGAGAAGCACTAATGTTTGCAGATAGTAGTTAGTCCATGTACACATGCTGAGTCACCAGTGGTGTCAAGAAATAGGCGTACAAAGTGCTCAAGTCACTGACTGATGTTGCAAATGTTCAACACAGTGTTTACATGTGGCATATTCTGAGGGAGGTAAATGCAAAGATAAGTAGGAATGCTGGATATGATAGAATATGTATCAGTAGAAATTGAGGGTTATTTGCTCATTAAGCAAACAGTTGAGTTAGCCACTACTCTGTGCAGGGTGGCCTCCCAGACACTTGGAGACAATTCATGCTAACTCCATCGTGACCCTTTAGTACAATCCCTCAAGCATACAAGCATACTTATAAATGAAAAACTGAAATTAAAAGATAAGTCTGTTTCATTGCAAAAAAATACTGAAATCTGTGCATGGCTTTTTCAAGTACACATTTCCCACAAACTTTTGACATACCATTGCATATTTTAAGCTATGTGCTTAAGTGCTATGAAAAATATGGTAAGGAGCTATGAAGGCATAAATTAGGGTACCAGATATAGTCTGATGGCATGGAGAAGTATTTATGAGGATATGAAGTTTGAAATGTGATCTAAAGGATAAAGAGAGTGAAACTTGGAAAGAGAATTATTATTTCAGGTAAGATGATGTGGGTGGGAACCCAGGCACAGAAAAGCAGACCAAGAGTGAATGACTTGTGTTGCTGGTGGAGGTGAATCTGGAGCTATGGAGAGAACTTGGAATTTGACACTGTTATGGAAAGCCAGCGGAGGAATTTTAGAAAAAAATAATGTAATTCAGTTTGTTTAGAAAATTCCATTGTAGCTTTTATGTGGTGAATGACCACAGGGCCCAAGGATGGAAGCAGGGAGTTCAGTGAGGAGACTATTGCGTTAGCCCAAGCAACAGACGGAGACATGAGATGGACATGGCAGGACTATGAACATTTTAGTAAAAGGAGAAATATGTGATGTGTGTGTGTTGATGTCACAGGACAACACAAATCAGACAGGAGGTGAGATTCAAACAAGATCATGAAAAACAGAACAATTGTGTAAGACAGGGACCCTCCATGGACAAGAATGGTAGAGCCTGAGGGGCAAAAATGACAGTGCTCTGTCTAGGGGACACTGGGTGGCTTTAAATGAATCCCTGCATTCTTTTATGGAGAAGGAAAAAGCATGAGAATTAGGTAAAAGGTTTTGAATAAATCTTAGACAAATGGGGGGGATATTCCTTAGATAAAATCTAACCAGAACCACCGTTGTATCAATGGACAAGGTCCATGAAGAGGCAGTTAGTTATGAGAGGCATCTTTATTCTCTATTTTGCATTGAATACCAAGAGATGTGTTTGCAAATCTTATATTGGGTATAATTTATCATATTTCATTTCTTTCATTTTCCCTGAATGTCTTGTCTCTTGGGAGTTGTATCTTGTGAAGAAAATCGAGATTTCAGCTTAAACTATTACCAAAGCACTCATAGGTTCATATTAAGTCTCATTATTGTTTTTCTGACCCAGCATGCCTCCTAAAGCTCTTTAAGATGCAATTCCTTGCTTTTCTCTTAGATGAGTAAGATCATTTTCCTTCCTCTGAAGAGAAATATTTTCCTTCAAATAGATATAGTGAATCAAACCATAGAGCTGCTTAGGTGATGGGGTTTGCATAAGAAATCCACAGTTACCAATCCCTGCTGTGTGCATACATTTCCTATCTTGAGAACAGTTTATTTATGTTTAAAATTTTGCTCTATCTGAATTGCTGCAAAACATGTTAAGCCATAGATATTTTTTAAGGTTTATTTGTTTTATTTATTTGAAAGGCACAGAGAGGGATTAAGTGAGGGAGAGGGAAGAAAGGAGAGGAAAAAGGGAGAGAAATCTTCCATCTGCTGATTCACTCCCCAAATTCTGCAACTGACATGTGCTTGAGCCATTGTCTGCTGCTTCCCTGAGTGCACATTAGCAGGAAGCTGGATTAGATATGGAGGTGGTACTCAATCCCCAGCACTTTAACATAGGATGCAGTTTTCCCAAGCGGTGCATTAACCCGATGCACCACAACACCTGCTCCCATAGACATTCTTAATAAGAAACATGAAACAATAAAGAAGGAAAAATTCCCTATTTCCCCCACCTTCATACAATGGTTATAAACCATAACTCAGATTCATCTTCTGTTCATCACAAACTCAAGCAGGCAATAACACCTACTGAGCTTCCACACAGCCACCTCTCTTCCCTAAGTCAATATTTCTCTTATTTCTAAAGCATTGGAGAAGAAAATCTCAACTAGTATGTCAATAAATTCTATTGAATCTATTTAAAAATACAAGGATGCTTCAAAGATTGTGGATAATATAATTTTAAAAGTTTATTTTGATGCAATATACTTTTGAAATCTGTGAATCATTTTTTCATCATATGCATTTTCCATGAACTGTTTGAAGATCCTTCTATTCAAAAATTTCAAAAGAATTTTGCACCAAAATAAATTTATCTTTGATTCCACTTTCTCACAAACTTTGTTAATTCTCCCCATAGATCTAAAATAGGGGGACTTATTATCACCCCAACTCAAGCCACTTAATCCATCTGACATGTTATTGAAATAAGAACCACCTCCTAACTGCTTTCACTGCTTCCCTCTTGCCCACGCACAACCTAGGGATGTGACCTTATTTTGAGCAAGATCTTTGCAGATGTAATTGGGAAAGGATGGAGATGACATGAGAACCTACCGGGTTCTCATGGGCCTAAATGCGATGGAAGAGTGCTTGTAATAGAAAAGGAGAAGACACAGAAACCAGAGAAGAAAGGTTTGAGGATGGAGACAGTGGTTGGAGGGACACATCTATAAGCCCAGGATGACCAACGACTGTCAGCATGAGAGTGTCTCCCAAGAGCCTCCAGAAGGAACCAACCCTGTGCACACTTGGATTTAGGACTTCTGAGACGTGCCTGTTGCTTTAAGCTACCCAGCTTGTGGCGTTTGGCTGAGGCAGTGTATTCACTTCCTTGAAGTCTAGCTATGTTTCCTTTTACTACCCTGCTTGCTCAGTCTGCGTCAACCACAGTGACCTCTTTGCTGTGCCTCAAACAATCAAGCCTTGATCCTTGCTATTCCTGATCTTGGGAATATGCTTTCCTCAGATACACGCATAGCTCGCTCAGTCATGACCTTAACCTTAATGCTTTTCTCAGTTCTTCCCTGATGACTTTTAAAAGACCATTTAAGTTATTTACCTTCCTCCTCCCTTACCCCCACATGCTCCTTATCCCTCCTACCTACTTCATTGTTCTCCCCAGCACTTATCGCTCTTTGACAAACATTTTACTCCTTTATTTGCTTATTGTATGACTCCTTCATGGAGCTGGCAGGCTGTTCGGGTGGGGATTTTTACTGTTGTGCTTATCCCCATATGCCCAGCACTGTAAGAGTATATTTCAGAGTGAGCATACCCAGGCATAGACGAACAGATGCACAAGTCATGAAAGTTTATTTTATTTTAAATTTATTTTTTCTCAGTAGTGCATTTATTCATTTATCAAATATTTATTTCATCTCTAAATTCAGTACTTTGATGAATATTATGATGTAGAAAAGTTCACGCTTGCCTTCAGGGACCTTACAACTTAAAAAGATAAATCATATTTAAAATATCTTAGCAGGGACGGCCATTTGGCACAGTGGTTAAGATGCCCACATTCCATTCACAATGCCTGGGTTCAAGTCCCAACTCCATTTCTAATAGAACTTCCTGCCAGGAAACACCTTGGGAAGCAAGATATCTGGGTATGTGCTACCAACTTGGGAGACCAAGAAAGAGTCTTTGGCTCCTGGCTGTGACCTGTTCCAGCCACGGCTGTTGTGGGCATTTGGGGAGTGAACCAGAGGATGGAAGATCTTTCTGTCTGTCTCTATTACTCTGTCTTTCAAATAAATAATAATAACCTTTAAATATTTTAATAAACTCATATTTTTATATATAATATTTTCTCTAAAGTTATAGTACAGACTAGTGAATGACAGACTTCTAATACCATAAAGTGTCATAGAGGCCAGGAAGGGAGAGGTCATTTCAGTCCAAGGTTTTCAGGTAAGGCTTCCTGGAGGAGATTTTATTAGAGCAAAATTATGAGGGGCTGCAAAATTTGCAAGTGGAGATTATCAAAGCATGTTCCAGGGATAGCACATAATATCAGTAATCTGACAGATGTGCAGTGTGGCCTGTTTCAGTGGGAAAGAAATGTGGGCAACAGACTCTGAGACATCCTGCCTACAGTACTATTTTCAGTCCATTCCTCCAGTTCTGTTCGAGGGAGAGAAAAACAGGGGAAGGAAGAATTTTTGTCACTCAAGGAAGAATTTTTGTCACTCAAGTAAATTTGAAAGCTATGGCTTGGTCTTTGTGTGCTTTAATCTCTAGATATCACTTACTTCTCCTGTGGGCACATCCACTTTATTTTATTTATTTATTTTAAAAAAATCTTATGCTTTTTGGCCAATACTTTTTTTAAAAAAGCAAGATTTATTTCTTTATTTGAAAGTCAGAATTATAGTGACAGAGGGAGAGAAAGAGAGAGATCTTCCATATACTGGTTCACTTCCCAAATGGCCACAACAGCCAGAACTGGGCTGTGCGGAAGCCAGGAGCCAGGAGCTGCAGGGGCCCAAATACTCAGACCATCCTCCGCTGTCTTTCCAGACACATTAGCAGCGAGCTGGATGGGAAGTGAAGCAGCTGGGACTCAAACCAGTGCCCATTTAGAATGCTGGCACTGCAGATGGTGGCTTAACCTGTTATTCTACAGGGCACACACCCACTTCAAATACAGAAGCCCCACCCTTGATCCAGGATTCCAGCCAGGATCTTGTCCTAGTGGAAAGGGACATACTGAAATATTAATTAATCTTGGTTTTTATTTTTGTTTGAGCCAAGGACAGCAGTATTGAGAAAGGACAACTCTCTGAGTTCTCGTTCCCTGATTGTCACCTCCAGTCAAGCCATTGCTCTGTCTGAAGCTTCTTGCACTTTTTCATGTGCACAATCCTTTTCAGTCAACCCACATCTATCTTGCTCAAAGTAGGTCCTCATGATGCAGAACTTCATGATTTTAATGCAATGCAGCTGATTTACTGATCTTCTTTCTTCTTTTTCACTTTCCCTAAATGTCAGTCCTTGACCTTGCACTTATCACCTTCCCATTGCCTCATTGTGTCACAGAGCCAAGAACAAACAAGGTACTTTATTGACACTCATCAAGCTGAATTCAATTATTGAATACACACTTTTTCCACTATTCAATTCTCATACCTATATTAGAAAGTTTCAAATTCTTCTTTCTCTCTCTCTCTTTCTCTGATCAGAATTTTTCATTCAATCTTCCATCTAAAGTGAAACATCACAAAAAGGACATTGAGTGTAGAGACTGACATGATGCAGCAGTTTGAGCTTCCACCTGTGATGTAGCATCCTATATTGGAACACCGGTTCAGTCCTGGCTGCTCTGCTTCTGGGCCAGCTCCCTGCTAATGCATGTGGGAAGGCAGTGGAAGATGGACTAAGGACTTGGACCTCTGCCACCCACGTGGGATAACTAGATGGACGTCCAGGCTGCTGGCTTTGGCCTGGCACAGCTCGGGCTAATGTGGTCATTTGAGGAGAGAACTGTAGATGGAAGAACACTTTCACTGTCTCTCCATCTCTGTGCCACTCTGACTTTCAAATACGCACAATAAAATCTTGTGGGAAAAGAAGAATACTCAATGCAAAGTCAAAAGATGGAGACTATAGTCTTACTTACACTCCCTGCTGAATGTGTGTATTTAGAGCAAACACCTGATATTTGGCTACTCACCTTTCTCATCTGTGACATGGGGATGATAATGATGATATCCGTTTCTCACTTGGAAAATGATCTAGGATGGGTAAGTGCTTCTGCTTTCCCTGTGTCATCTTATGGTCACAGCACATCTCCCACGGGATATTTGCCATGATACCCTGACACTGCGTCCCTCTATAAATCCTAATCCCTCTTGGAATTCTCCTGTTCCTACTAATGAAACTGCCACTCTCTTAGGTTTCAACTTGGTTGCTATTTTTTCACTGTCGCTTCTCCTTTGTGACCGATCTTTAGTTCTTCAGGCTTATTGATTCTTCGTTCAAAACACACTTCAAATCTATCCACTCCACAGGAAAGGTTTGTCCTTTATTCCTCCCTTTGTCTTGAAGCAGATATGCACTCTCTCTCTATCTGTGGTTTCTCACAGTCTCAACAGACATTCCTCAGATGTCACCGACCTTATTTATTGTGAGAAAAGACTGTCATCATCTTGCTTTCCAAACAAAAATCTTCCAGCTGTTCCCTGTTGTGCTTCTTTTATTCATACACATTCATTTGTTCTATACATGTCCATTTCATACTCAGGCTGTGTGCAGGATTTGAGGAGTAAACCAGTAGATGGAAGATCTCCCTCTTTTTCAGTCATTCTGCCTTTAAAATAAATAAAATTAACTTTGAAAATATTTCAATAAATTCACATTTTTATATATTATGGTTCCCTTGAAGTCACAGTACAGACTAGAGGTGAACAAGTGAAGACTCACAGCTTCCGGACAGCCTGAAAACACACATTAGAATTCACTTCTGTTACATCCCAATGCTCCAATTGTCCTGTTCCCTATAGCACAAACCCACCCTCCACCCTGCTCCAGGTATCCTGGATGTTTCACTCCTCCCTGAATAACATGTTACACAAAACTTGCCTTCAAGATTTGGTTCATACTGTCTCCTGGAACAGCATGACCTTTCGTGGACCAGCAAACATGTGTTGATCCCTTTGAGCAAGGTACTTACTTTCCTTTTCTCCATATTCTTCAGGGACTCATGTAAAACAAACTTTGTCCCCACGTCTCACCTGTGTCTTTTGAGGATATAGGACTTGAATTATCCTCAGCCTATGATTCTGCCTACTTGCTGATTGCCTTGCTTGTATGCAACTTGAAGTCTAGAGTTGTTATTAACGTCTTATTACCTCCTTCTTCTTTCCCTCTCCTCATACGCATACCTCCCTCACAATGAGCTATGTATAGGAAACATTTTGTGGATACTTTTTAATAAAATAAAATACTGAGGGACTACATGCTTGCTCATACCCTATTGTTCACTATTAAGTTTTGTTATGTAGAAGATAGTCTGGTCAGACATTGGTGTTAGACACACATGAAAAGAGCTTCCTTATTCTTATAAATGAGGATTAAAGTTCAACCAGTTTATTTATAGCATGACTTTCAGGTCCTTTAATATATTAATAAACATTGATTTCTTATAAAAGGAGCTATAGTTTTCCAATCTGATTTAACTTCAAAACACAAACTTTTTTGTTGGGGTGGGTTCTTGGCGATCACAGCTCCAAAATTAAGTTTTAGGACTCAGCACATCTAATTCCCTGTATCTCAGTACCAGATTTCTTAAGAGTTGAGTGGAACAACACAAGGTTTTATGTCTGTCACCATTTTATTATCTTCCTCATAGACTTCAGGGTCTATCAAAAGTAAAGTAAGCATGGAACATTGTAAAGTGGTCATGTTGATGACAGAAATGCAGCAGCGTTCCTAAGCATTTAAACAGTAGAGGTTGTTTAGTAGGTAAAAGCAAGCAGGCACGTGCAAAGAGCGCCATAGACCTTCAAATCCTTCCAGTGGTCCATGGAAAATTGAATTAAAAGACAAGTTTCTTTTGATACAAAAACGTTTTAAAATCCATGTATATGCAGGGCCTTCAAAGAGTTCATAGAAAATACATATATGAAAAATAGTCATGATATTCCAAATATTTTGCATGAAAATAAACTTATCTTTTAATTCTATTTTGTTTATGAGCATTTTTAAGTCTCCTCATGTTAGGATTCAGGGGACCTGAGTTCCGTTCCTTCCCTGGGCTTTAATTCCCCAAAGTTTTGAAAGACACTTTGATGTCTCCACATCTTGTGGGTTCCCCCCACCCCCACCTCATAAAATGAAAAGTTTAGATTATATAAATACTAAAATATACTCCAGGTCTAATGTCTATGGTTCTATAATGTAGATTCTCTATATTTTATTTAAGCTTTACTTCTGCATACAAACTCATAAAATGTTCCCAGTAACATATTCATATAGTATGAAATTGGCAGAATCATGACCAGATACATGTTGGTGACAGGCTTGTATTCATATCCTTCCTGGTAGCTTGTGAGCTTGTTCTTCAGAGATAATAAGCTCAGGGTGTTAGTATCGAAATGTCATTTCAGTTACTCATTCTGAAATGAAGAAGCAATGAGTGCCTAGGGAATGTTTAATGTGAAACATGGAGCTAAATTATTGTTAATGCCTCATAATGTCATTTTCCTAATGACTCCTTTAGACACTGTTACTGGTTCATCTTTGCCTCTTCCTTTAATTATGCCAAAGGACAAGAATGCTTGGTCACAGCTGACAAGGGACTTTAGAAGACTGTCCAATTCACTTAATTTGTGAATGAGTACCAATTTGAACTTTCACCTTAGAGAAAGGTCAAATATTTTTGCTATATTACAAGGATTTTTCCCACTGAAGACCCAAAAATTTTCATTTCTTTTCTTTTGCACTTTTATCATGTTGCCAAATGGCAATGAAACACTGAACTACTTTCTTCACTTCCTCTCTGAAATGTTTGCTCTAATACTCTCCTAACAGGTTTCTGTGTATATATATAACCTTGCAAAACAAATAACTCCACACACACCAAAGTTTGCCCAGTGGCTCATGCCAATGTGAGGTGGGCAGTATTGATTTTTCAGGAGTTACCCAGCTGTTCTAATATGGTTAGTGGTCATGGTATAGTTCTCTGGTGAGATAATGGCCATGAGTACATGGAATTGTTATCATTATTCAGCTGTCTTTTGAAAGAATCACAATTAGATGCTGACTGACCAATGCCCCTTTTAAAAATAAGATCCTTATTTAAATAAATTTGAGAAGGAACTCTTTATACCAGAGTGTTCACAATTAGGAAGTCACTTTACTTTTAGATGATGACTTCGAATACTACAAAGTCACTGAACATTGTTTATCTTCAACTTTTATCTTAGTGTACAATCATTTCATTCTGTCAGCAACATGATGAAGGAGGAACTTTTCTTCCCTATTTCTCATGAGAGCACACAAAATAACCACAAGAGCCACGCTTTGCACACGAAGTGTTGTTGTATTGAATGACTGAGCTTTGGCTCTTGTGTGGATGCAGTCATATCAGCGTTATCTCCATAAAGAATCAGATTGTAAATAATGCTTTGCTCTGTAAAAGTTACCTATCATCAAGGGGAGGCCTGTCGTGGGGAGCTCCTGGGAAGATTAAATGACCATGGACATAATGATAAATAAGACACGGTTCCTTCTTCCAAGATCTGCAAGTTACCCATTGTAGAATAGGAACAAGGACAGCATTAGGAGATTGTATGAATATCCTGAAGGAGGTAAAACTTCAACTCACACTTGAGGAATGAGTAACAATTCATGAAGTAGTCAAAGAGAAAATCTTTGCAGATTTAACAGCAAATCCAAAGAAAAGATAAGATTGCAGAAAGTGACATTTAATGGCAAAGCACAATATTCCCTATGGACAAAACATGAAAGTGCTGTAAAAATGTAGAAATAAGACCAGAGTAATAGACAGTGGCTACATGGTGAAGGGACTTGAATGGCAAACAAATATTAATTTAAAAAATCACCTGAAGATAATAAAGATCCACTGAGAATTTTTAAATGAACTTTCCTAATCTCAATTTACATGTAATCTGCACATACTTGTATGGTAGATGCATTCATGTGCAGGCTTCCTGTGTTGGATTCTACCTTTGCCCTCTCATCTCCTTCATCTTCATCATTAAGCTACCTCTTTGGGCTGGTGCCGCGGCTCAATAGGCTAATCCTCCACCTTGCGGCGCTGGCACACCCGGTTCTAGTCCCAGTCGGGGTGCCAGATTCTGTCCCGGTTGCCCCTCTTCCAGGCCAGCTCTCTGCTGTGGCCAGGGAGTGCAGTGGAGGATGGCCCAAGTGCTTGGGCCCTGCACCCCATGGGAGACCAGGATAAACACCTGGCTCCTGCCATCGGATCAGCGTGGTGTGCCAGCCGCAGCGCGCCGGCTGCGGCGGCCATTGGAGGGTGAACCAAAAGGAAAACCTTTCTCTCTGTCTCTCTCTCTCTCTCTCACTGTCCACTCTGCCTGTCAAAAAAAAAAAAAAAAAAAGCTACCTCTTCAGGATAATCAGTGTTGGCAGTCTTATATAACCTTTACATTTTTCTCAGGATTCATGTAATTATGCATGATCATGTAAAAAACATGCAGAGACATACAGAGATGGATTTGCCATTGTTTTATAAAAATTTTTTATATTATAGACTATTTTTGCATTTTTAACCACTTAATGCCTCTTTGAAATTCTCCCAACTTATATTTTTATGTTTTCATTATATGTAAGTGTGCCACATTTTCCCCATTTTAAATTAATATTCACTTATTCATCTATTAATGTGATTTTTCTATGTTCCACATAGAAAATATAATATGGAAACATAACATAGAAAATATAATATGGAAAATGCATATTATGAATATAAGTATCCATGGGTTTGAAATTTTTTGCATCAAAATACATTTATTTTTTTAATTTCATTTTCCACAAACTTTTCAAAGCCCCCACATGTATCCTTACAAACTGGTATTTATATGTCTAGGATAAAGACTTGATTTTAATAAATTTCCAGATTATATTCCCTTAAAGGCACGCGTTTTGCCAGTGGCATATTAGAGCATTTTTTTATTCCACAACCTTTCCAGCACCAGATGATACCATCCTTTTTTGTTCTGGACAGTCCATAGAAAGTCAAATGTCATCTCATTGCTACATTAGAGCACATTTTCTTCTATTTTTTTTTATTTATGGTGTTGGGGAAACCTGGTCATTAATTTAGGCACTTAAGAGAAGAAAATATGCCATCTCATTGCTTGATGGAAATAAAATACTTTTACATTTAAACACATGCATTCACACACATGCTATCCCCCCAGACACACGGGTTTACTTAGAAGCTCCTTTTCAGTTTCTCCACATTGCATTTGCTTTTTGGTGAGCTGCCATGTTTATTTCTAATGATGAATTCCTTTAGGGAATGTGTCTCTTCACCTCCAGTGATAATATTATCTGTATAGTCACATAGAGGTCCTGGACGGGGACTGCTTTGTTAAATGACACTTGGCAACTGACTGATGAGAGTTCGCCAACTGTCATGCCAGATATTTAGTAGCATAATGTATCACGGGTGAGATGCCAATGGTTCTTGGACCATTTCCTCTCAGTGCTTTCGTGCTGTGGACCCGGGGGTGAGGAACAAAGTGGCACCCTTTATTCATCTGTGAATAACGGCAAGTGCAAATGAAGCTTGGGAATTAGAGCTCTCTTGCCTCTGCTGGAGAAAAGAGAGTGTTTTGGTGGTTCATCCTTAATTCTGCATTGGCCCCTAGGCTTATCCTTATTGATTGTTCCCACATTTCCATACAGCAATTTGAATCAAAATGTGAGATCATTTTAACAGTGCTCTGTATCCAAACTTCCATTAGAAATCCAGCAGGAGCATAAGAGATGGTTTCCATTGAACCAATGGCATTGAAATGAGAGTAAAATTTTCTACACTAAGCCTAGTCTCCTTTATTAATTATCATAAAATTATACTTAAAATCTTATATTTTGTGCACTGTCTATAGCATGTTTAATTCTATAAGCCATGCTTTTTTCCCTGTCATTTATTCAATAAATTTTTATTAAGAATGTACGATGTACAATTACCAGGCTAGGTGTTGTCCCTTCCTATGTGTTTATTACATTTCCTTTTGAATGTATTAATCTATTTCTTCTCCTCTTCATGTAATTTTATTTTGGGGAAGTACCTTCCAAACTGAAGCCCAGTAACCACAACAGTCTGCATTGTTGAATGGCTGTAGAGACAGAGGAGGTGGTTATACCAAGGTTAGAGACGACTTTGACCTGATCTTCCCAAAAGGAAACTTCCCAAAAGAGGCTCAGCCAAGGAAAGGGAAGAAGCTATTGCCATGGTGCTGAGCTCCAGTTCCATTCCATGATGGATGACTGGTGGGAGGCTCTCTCTCTTGCTGTGGCTATTGTAGACACAGGCATTTTTACCCTGGTTTCTGAGGTCAACATGACCTTACCTATCAAATACTTACCTTTGCCAGGTGCTATCTTAGGTATTAGAAATGCACATGAATAAGAAAATTCTTTACCATGAGAATTCACACTGTAGCTGTGGACCAGAGGATACAGATCTGTGTAGTCAGGTGCATTTCACTTCATTAGGACAAAGCGTGTTAACTAATTTAAATTCTAAATAGTAGGAAAATACTACTTCTATTTTTTTCTGTCATATAATTGCCTTCAAACAGTAAACAGAAATGTCTTCTCCTCACTTGATCAAAGGTTCCTTGTATTCTGTTGTTGTTTATGGCTGTGACCCCTAGAGCCTAGAATTGTGCCTTAGAGAAGCTTGGTATTTAATAAATAGCTGCTTGGATAAATACAAATGGGTCTATAGTTTTCATGAGCTGCCAGTCACTATCACTATTCTTGCATCCTTAGAAGAACTTGGCCTCTGTCTTTTTCACTGCATTTCACAGGGCCTGACCTTGTAGCAGGCCGTTCAGCTGTGCACCCAGGCAGGACTTTGGAGTGTTTCTGCCATTCTTTCCACTGGCCTCTTCCGGAGGAAGCCATGATCATGATGTCGACATAACACAGCTCTGAAATTGTATAAAACCCAGGAACAATGGTTGGCAAATCTTCACACTCCCCTTAGCTAAATGACAGAATGGAGCAGTTGCACATGAGGCCTATTCCTTGGTTCTGGAATGGATGCCAAATTAACAATATTCCATCCATTCCTCTTTCAGAAAACAAGTTGAATTTCTTGGCCTAATTTTGTCCTCTTGGCATCATATTGCCAAGGAAAGAGCATCCAGGGATTTGTCTCTGAAAGCCTGCTACCCCAGGCAACGACCGGTCCTTTCATCATGTTGGAATCTCTTTCCTATTCTGTCAACTGCCAAGTTTTGTATCCTGGCCTTTGGGATACTAGTAATGTATGTGTACAATGTGGCATCTGATCTCAGAACACACATTTGTTGCACTGAATTGAACCTGACATGCAATGCCCTTGCAGTCTTACCCTTTTCTATTTCTTCTTGTTTCTCTCTCACCCTCTGCTGATGGGATGACTTGTGATTTACTCCATGTCTTCTCTGCCACCTCAACTCACAGCTCCTACTCACATTGCCTCCTCTCCCTGGAACGCTCATAACACCCTTCCTTAGTCACTTGGCCAATTTCCAATCTTCTCCTAACATCTTCCCTGATGCATACACCACCCACATCATCCCATGGCCTGCCTTGGATAGTCATTCCACATCACATACCTATTGCCTCACAGCATGCCAGACACCAGAAGAATAGTGACATTATAAGGTAACCATGGACAAATCCCAAGACCTGCTAGCATCTCCACAAATGATCTCTTGCTGAACAGATGCTGTAGTTAATATTCTGTCATCATAGCTTTTAAGCAAATTACTCCAAGATTTATGTGCTACTTAAATCAGAAGATAGGCCATATGTGGCCAAAAAGCAGAACATGTAGTCTGGAAATTCCTTGGTATAATTCTTATTTGTTTGCAAATTGGATGCAGTCTTTTTAGAAAACAGAAGAGAAACTGGCTTTTCAGTGTTTCCAATGAGGAAAGAATGTTGACCGTAATTTTGGCTACCGGAAAAGAAGGCTTAGAACACCCCTCCTCTTGGGAATATCCTCCCGCTTATCTCCTGCAGACAGAGTTCCCATACATCCCCACATACATCCATATGCCACCCCAAAGACCTAGTAAACTGAGCCTGCTCTGGGGCCTTGATCACTCATAACACCAAGCTCCCCATGTTCAGACAGAGCAAGAGCAGCCCGAGTCACATGGGAGTATCACTGGGCTCTGTATTTCATAGGCTACAGGGGCAGTAAAGACCAACTGGCTGGTCTCTAGCCCTTGGTTTCCCAGAACCTTCGTCTCTTGTGGTTGAATGAATCATTGTAAGGACAGTCCAGAAGAGAAGGGTCATTGCATCTGGGGGAGATTTCAAAAGCAGCAGGGAACTAAACAAATTGCCTCCTTATCATCATGGAGGATAGATTGTAGGTTGCCATGATACCCGGTGCAGACTTCTGTGTGGTCCTTCAACATGGTTATGCAATGGTCTGTTCGTGTGTTCTTCTCAGACTGTGAACACCCAGCGTAGCCGCAGTGCCTAGACTGTGCAGCTTCAGCCACTCACATAAGGCAGGTATGCTGAATCTGATCACAATAATAACGATCTTATATAAAAACAGAATGCTCAGAAGCACCCTTTATTTGTCTACATTTTGGGAAAGGTCAGACAAACCTTCAAATTTATAAGGTCTTGCATAAAGTGAACAAAATATTACAGTGTCAAATAATTTGAACTTTGGTTTGTTCAAATGAAGGGGGCCAAGGCTGATGAATGGGAACAGTGAGAAAGGAGAAGAGAAAGTGGTTGGTCAAAACAGAACTCACAGATCAGTTGAGTATGGGGGTAGAAGCAGGTTATGAATGAAAAAGTCTTACTAGAAATACCTTGATGTGAAAACTAGTTCTTGCAGAGTTAGAAACAGGGGTTGTATTTCTGCAGCCCAGCATGCCAGCATGTTCTGCCTGTGTCTTTAAATTCAGTGGAAAGGTTTTTTTGTTTTATTTTTAACATAAATTAGAAGGATTTGAGACAGATGCATAAAAAGGTATGGATGAAATTTACCTTCTGTTTTAATTAGAGAAAGAAATATGAATGGACTTTGTGCACTCAATAAGTAATTATCTGTGCTCTTGGTTCAGTTCTTTAGGGTGACTATAGTTAGCATTAGATATTAATTTTGTTTGCTATTTGTCTTGATTTTCCTTTTTACCTCCATAAACATAGGTTTAAATTGCAAACTGTATTTTCTTATTTCCTTCATGCTGTAATAAAAAACAAGATCCTTCGCAAATTTAATTAAGAATTGACTGTTTGGGTTTTGAGTATTATTTGGACATAATAGACTGACATTCTCTTTCTTTCTCTCTCCTTCTTGCTGTAGTGTATGGGCTCTCACTTATTCCCTCCCCTTGTAGTCTCTTCTTTTGCTCCTAATTTAGCTCTTAATTTCACTTGCTAACTGTGGTTAAGAAAACACCAATCTTGTGAGACAGGCAAACTCTCCCACCAAAGTCAACGTGTACAGAACTCAAGGCCCAGGTGAAGAAGTCCCCACACTGCCATTTACTAGAACAACTTACAACCTTTCAGGATCATGCATGAAGTCTTGCTCTCACAAATCCTCAGCCTGATGTTGATGGAACCTAGAAGGTTCCATGTGGCCAGTCATGTGCCCTTTCTCGACTTTACCTCAATGTCATGATTGCAGTTCCTTTCTGTGACCTTGGTCCAGGGTTAGCATCTGGGTGTCTTGCCATCTCCTCCAACTGAACTCCCTGAAAGCCACATTACCATCTTTTTTCCAAAACAATGGCCTTGCCTGATCTCAGTAACCTCAAACCCTTCATTGTTCCTCCACTTCCTGAAGCATAAGAATCTGTGAAATGAAGGTTCCTGGTCTCTATATCCCACAGTTCTGGAATCAAGTCTGCCTGTAATTGTTGGACAATGTAACTCATTTTTTTAAATTATCCCTTTAAAGTCTCTATCTCCAAATACAGTTTATTCTAAGATATTTCCAGTTGAGACTTCAACATATAAATTTGAGGTGACACAAGGACATAACACTTATTGAACCAGAAACAAGGTGGGAGGTTCAAAAATCTTTGTTTTAACAAATCCTCCATTAATTCTGATGAGCACAACATTTGAGAATCACGAAATAAACCACATGGATAATGAGTTATATATTGGGAACAATATGTAGGTCAATGGATTGTTAGTAATATTCTGAATAGCTTTATATTCATATCTATGGTTGTATTATACCCTGACCTCCAGGGTTGGGAGAAAGTTTGCAAATCATTGGGGTCATGCTTAGATAACTATGGAATGAGATTCTTCTATCCATAGAGCGAGGTTAAGGCAGCCTAACTTGAGCTGCCTATCATTTCTCTAACCTCTGTGGAACAATGAGTGCCTAACTAGTTGGGTGACTGTGGCTCCCTCCAACTCACCAAGCAGAAGTAGAACTACTCAAAAATGACTCCAGGCTTGCTGTCTGGTTGAAATCAACGCAACGCAGTCTTTGTATCTTATCACATAAGGTCAACCTGCCTTCCCACTTGCTTTTCTGCTTGGGTCCTTATGGTAACTTTCCTCTGACAACTGGAAAAGGGCAGACAGCAGTAGGAAGGGAGATTGGAGTCTATCCTTGACCTTCCTACTTAGTTCAACAAGCTTTCATCCTTGGCAGGATTCTTAGTTGCTCAGGATTCAAGGTCTAGATATCTGGCCAAACACTATAAACCCTTCTTTTCCAAAAGTCTCTATGTTACACCCAGTCCTGCCCCTCCATTTCAGTCACTATTTATTTGCTGCTTGCATAGACTGGAATTAAATTTGCTTCTTACACCTTGAACTTGTGATACAGCATTTGGACTTTTCCCTTTTGGAGTTTTCATCCATTACCATCTGGCTCTATCCCACTTACCTTCCCTTGCAGGAGTTCCCTGTATGCTGTTCATAGGCACCATGCTGTTGATAATATTGCACACAACACATGGTAGCTTATTAACTTCCATATTGGTTAAATGGCAGCTATATAACCAATGGGAAAACATTATAGCATTATAATAAGGTCATTTACCCATTTGTTTACTTAAGAACAAAAAAACTTACTAATAAAGACTACTCTGAAATGTTACATCATTACCAGAGATTTTCTTAGCACACAAAAAGGAATTGTTAGACATCATTAAATTCATAAAAGTAGAACAGGTGACAATTCTAGTGGTCGCTAGCATTTTAAACAAAATATTCATGAGTTCAAAAGTCAAGGTGCTTTGAATTTATTACAGTGATATTTTATTCTGAAGTGCAAAGAGTAGGATTGCAGAAAATTAATGACAAAAATTATTTTACCTTGACTATCATATTCAGCAAGTTAACATCCAATTATACTCATATAAAGATGTAAATGAATTACTCTTTGAAATTAATCCAAAGAATGACTAGTATAACAAATATCAAGCACAATATGTAGTCATTCTGACATTCACGAAGTTTACAAGAACATAGTAACTATGAAGCCAACTGATAGACCATTTTCATATTTTGTTTAACAAAATTTATTGGAATTTAACTTTGAGAAGGACCTGAACATGTTATAACTCATGTTTGGAAAGCTTATTGGTGAAGCCTAATAGCTTCATTGTAAAAATAGTAGGCAAATCAGTTAATTAATCTCTAAAGAAACTGCAATGAGGAGATGCTTTTGGTGGGCCACTATGAAAAGAAGATGCTATTTTTGCAACTATAACATAGAATGCTTTAAATTCTCCAGGAACTTTCTGGTCTTCCCTTGTTCATTCCTATCTCCACCATGATAAAACAACACTAATATACAGTCATATGACTATGTTGATATATTTTTGACATTGATTGTCATATACATACTATAGAAATTCCAGGAAAACATCCATAGTGATTTTCAACTTTTTTCAAAACTGAAATTATTAGTTGAATTTGATTGTAAAACCCAAACTATTCATACATGTCCAATTTTCTGAGTAGAGGTGGTATTGGCTCTTGTACAACTTCAGAAAACCATAGTAATAAATCAGTGGGGAAATTGTGGACAGTAGATTAAGCTATTGCTTAATCCCATTAAGCTACTGCTTAATGCCCATCTCCCATATCAGAGTGCCAGTTTGAGGCCTGCTACTCTATTCTCAATCCAGCTCTTTGCTAATACACCTGGGAAGCAACAGACGACAGACCAAATACTAGAGTTTTTGCCACCCATGGGAGAGACCCAGATGGAGTTTCCAGCTCTTGGCTTTGGCCTGGCCCTGTCTCAGCTGTTATGGCTATTTGAGGAGTGAACCAGAGGATTGAATCTGTCTCTTTGTCTTTCTCTGCCTTTCACATAAATAATTTTTAAAAGTTCAAATCAATAAATAATAAATAAGACAGCATTTTAAAAAACAAACAAACAACCTGGAACTATGAGACATTTAACTTGGTCCCATGAATGAAGCAAACATAAACTGTCAGAACCCTATATGAAAACAAAACAGAAGGAAAAGTAAAACTGACATAAAGTCAAGGGTGTGAAGGAGTTCTTAAGATAACATCGACAATATTCTCATGCTAGCTTTCTAAATGCTTTTGAGAACATGCCAACCTGATTATCATTATCTCAATTCTCTGAGTTTGAAGAATGTGTTTTATCACCTCTCCTGTGATTTTTTGCAGCTCTGATAGCCATTTCTAAAAAGCATTTTGATAGTGGTAGTTGAATTAGTAAATATTTTCCTTACAGTTTTAAAATGCTAATCATGAGGCGTGTGGATGTATGTGTATCTATATGTAGTGTCATGCACAGTGTTTGTTCTACTTTTAGATCTCTAGTTGTCATACCAAGCAGTTATTTGAAGTTTTATGGGTGTGTATAATTATAACAAATTGTTCTCATAGTAAGAAAAAAGAATTTATTGTGAAGATATAAGGGTGTCTAGTAGGAAGCAAGGGAGCTGGCCCACAGAAATAGTCTGGAGGCAAACGTATCTGCTTTCCTGCAATCCCGTAATTACTTCCCTCTAGATATGGTTATCATTCTCCCCCTTCTCAGGAAACCTATGTCTTCATGGTGGAACATGGATGTCAATATGCATTGGAAGTTTACACCTCAACTTTTCAAGAAAGCAGTCCAACTGTTAACTCTTGTAATTACAAATCCCTTGGGAAGGAGCCCATAGGGTCAGCTTGGGTTGTGCCTGGCTCTGTGATCAGTGACCAGTGGCAGGGCCAACATTAGTCAAATACGTTGGCTCCCACATGAAAATACAAAAAAGAAAGAATTGGTAGATGATTCTTAGAGACAAGGGCACTAGGACTGCTAGCTATAAGAAATCTACCACACTGTGCTAATTTGATGATATTCTAGAAAATGGTTGCTGAATTAGGGCTGGAAACTCAGAATTGACTCAGGCAACCAAGGCAGAATTTGGACTGGTAGCCAAAGAGGGAGAGAGGCCTCTTCTAATTCAGATATGTAGTTTGAGCTAAGTAATCAAATAATTTCCAAATTTCAAATTTCCATAATAATTGGCCTTTACCTCCTTGCCTTCCATTTCAATGTAGCAAACAATGCGATGCTCTTAAAATATGTGCATTAGCTCAGGTCACTCCTCCATTTAAAACCCTCAAATGGTTTCTCCTCTCAGGGTGAAAGCAGGTCATGATCTTTCCTACTACTACCTTTTCAACTGCATCTCTCAACCCTCTCTCCTCTGCTCATTTCTGTAGCCACAATGATTTCCCTGGTCTACCAGCTGGACATATCCCTGCTTTTGTACTTGCTCTGCCCTCATCTTCTTCAGATCTTTATTATTATTATTATTATTTTGAAAATGCCACTTTATCAGTGAGGACTTAGTTAACCAACCTTTCAAAAACTTGATTCACCCATCATGACTGTCTTCCTCCCTCTCTTAGTTCTCTTGGAAACACTACTCTACAATGCAACTTGCTTACAGTATATTTATTTATTTTGTTAATGACTATCTTCTGCCATCAGAGGTTTGAGTGTTTATTTATTTTGTTCTGTGCTATGCACAGAGTCTAGAATAGTTCAAGAGACTTAGAGGGTAGTCAATGAACAAGTAAATGAATCAGATGATGTGTGCACTGTCGCATAGAAAGAGGGAAGTGGAATGCATGCTTGTAAACAGTTATGGACCAATTACTCTAGTAGATTGCTCCAATAATTATTCATCAGTAATCTAAGACCAAAGCAATGAATAAAAATTTCTTTCCATCTTGTAGTTGTGATTATGGAGACCCAAGAAGTAAACGAGTTGTCTAAGCTGAGCATTGTTATGAATGAGATGTAAACGTAGGTCAGTTTCACAGACCTTTTCCAAAAACACATTCTCTCTACACTTTCAGTGGCTATTCTGCCTCCTCTTCTACTTTATCTTCTTTCTCCTCTTCTTTTATATTTACTACTATTGTTCCTCCTCTTCTCCTCTTTTCTCCTGTAAACTGTTTCCCCCTTCCTCAGACAATATGTTTTCCTTCAACTTTTAAAAATGTCATTTTATTGAGTCTTTCCCAAATTACTCTAACCAATTCAGAGTTGTTTAGAATAAAACACCATCAGCAGTAACTTGCTTTAGACATCATTTCCTGCCTTTTCAGATGTATTCTCACTTTTTATCTATGTGTGTAAATTGTAATCTGGATGGAATCAACCCCACTGAGAGCAACAAGGATCAAACGTTCATTTCTGCCTAACTGCAGATATCACTTTGTTTCATAAACAAATCAGCAATAAGACCCAGCTCTCCTAAGTACCATGGAACGACCAAGTTAAATTAAATAATAGCTTTCAGTACTTAACTGAGTAAAATTTGACTCTACACACTCATTTTACATCTATAACCCATGCAGTGGACTGTGTAATAATAGTTCGTAAGTTGATTTGTGAATTGATGCCATATGAAATATATTAATATAAAGTGTAAGAGATTCAAAATCAGAGAGCTAATGTTCAATTAATTACTTTAAAAAATTTCTGACACATCTTTATTGTGAAATGAAGTATTTGAAATTCATCAACTTCAATAGGAGGAAGTATTTCATAAGTAAATGAAGTAAGCTATTGAGCTGAAATAAAATGGACCCACAATTTATTGTAACATGTGTATCCTGAATTAGAACTGTTAAAGCACATATTTCTGCATCAACAGAGATTAATACAGGTCAGTCGTGCTTATATGAACGGATCGGTAAGAAACTGACTCAAGTTCACTTGCTTTGCCTGAGGCAATTTAACATTTGAAGATATGATGGATATGCTGAATAGGAAAATCCAAGAATGTAGTTCTAGTACTAAAGACGAAGTGGCATGTAAATTATTTATTTAATGCAAGGAGAGTAAGTAGAAAATAATTAAAAGCTTTTCTCTTGTCCTCTGTGGGTAAACTCTAAACAGCAGCCGTAAGAGCATCAAGATTTAGGAAACATAATAGTATGTAGAGAAAATCTAAAAATTAATTCAAGATTTCAGAAGGAAACATTGAGTGGTTCAAAAGTTGTCGAAAACTTGGCATTTGCTAGTGGAGATAGTCAAGTGAGGTTTTTATCTACTAATTACTTTAGTACAAAACCAAATTGTTAGTAACTCATGCCATATGATTTATCCACATTGATTCTTTTCAAATCAGATTAATCAGTCTAAAGTTCCAGTAGAAGAACACATTCAAGCAATATTGAACCCTACCTATCTGACTCTCCATGGTCCCCAGTTGCCACCCAGAAGTCACTATTCTGGGACCCAGGAAAAGACAAACATTTGCATGTGTGCCTAGAGTAGGTGCTCTCTGTATCCTCAGTATTTCTCTTCCTGTGGTCCTCTTTGTTTTATTTTTTCAATAAGTCCAGAAAAATAAAAGAATGGCCAAAGAAATACCCCCAGATTGAATTTAAAAAGACCCACCAGACCAGTTTTAACTACTGAGATTTCACTGAAAAAGGTGCAAGTTTAGAGGCTTCTAAGGTTTCCAAGGATTTTAGTATTTCTATGAGCAATTGCTAGTTGTGTGACTATTGGCTGACTTTTAAGATCACAGAGAATCCAACCATGGCCCTTAGAAATCTTTTGATTTTACCTTTCACAGTCTCCTTCAACCTTAAAATAAAATTAGGAGAAAGGAAAGAAAAAAATTAACTCTCATATTTCATTTCACCCCCTACTCTGATTCTCCCAGGTTTCTTACAACTCTGGGGCTGGCACATTTTCTTCTTTCCCTGGCTCTGACCTTTAGCATTCTCTTCCATCAAAGCAGAATCCTGTGGCAACCAGCTTTCTATTTCCTACTGAAGAACATTAACAAAGGGAGTGGCCTTGGCAGAGGAACTGTCATTTAAGAGTTCAGTAACTCAATGGCATCTGCCAATGGTGACATCTGGGAACCTGCTATTTGTGAGTAGAAACCTCTGTTGCCACTCCCCAGCTCTCGGTCAGGAAATTAAACATAACAAAGGTGGCCAGCATCTCAGCTCTTTGCTGGAGACTCACATCCCAAGGAACTCAGTAGTCCAGGAATTCTTTGGAGGAAAAGCATGCTGGTGCTTCAGAGCACAGAAGTCACTGAAATTGCAAACCACAGAACCCTTAGATCCTGCTTAATTCTTATCCCTTTTTAACTGTGACCTTTTTTTTCACTGACAATATTTATTCTAAATATTGGGCCCAATTATCTTACCAATAAAGGATATTTTAGCCAGTTGGCAAAAAAGAAATTCTTTTTCTAAGATCACATCTGAAGAAATATAGATCAACTTGTCCAGTGATATACGAAAGTTTTCAGTTCTTCTATATGGAGATATCCTTGGCATCCTTCTAATTCTGTTAGAAGCTAAAAGTTCAGGCCAACTTTGACGTGTTTTACTTTTCTATTCATACAAGCGCTTTTAGTTTATGCCATACTAATATTTTTAGATATCAAGATCAATACGTAAAGTTTATCATAATACACTTTTCGCCAAAGTGGCCCATATTTTCTAAACTGCTGTCTGGCATGGCATACCATTTAAATAATATTGTATATTTTTACTTTATTACATTTCATTGACAACTACACCAAATGCCCCCTAATTTTTCATTTTTAAATTAAAACAAAATATTAAGAAGCTAATTGAATATTATTGCCTCAATAATTTATGTGATTGAAAAAACAATAAAAATTCATTTTGTATATGTATACAGATTCATTTGAATATGTTATTGTCCAAGTATAGGCTTCAGATATCTCTCAAATTATTTTACACTTGAACTTAATAAGATGTTCCAAATGACTGTTATTAGACAAAACCTACGCTAGTGGCTTTTTGTATTTTTCATATGGATTTTTAGATCAAACACTCTCTGTGATATAATTAGCATATCAGAAGGCCTGGTCATGTTCCAATTGCCTTCTGCTTACTTTCTACTTCGTTAGCAGAACTGCAATTAAATACAATGAAGTAATCTGTTACTAGGACTTGTCAAGTTAACACTCCAGGCCTATCCCAATCTGTTCTTCATTTATAAAGGCTTTGTTTTTCCTTTTGCACAGTGGATTGTTTTAATTGAATTTGAGATCAATTGCATTGTATTTTGACCAAACTGTGTAGTTGTTTCAATTGATGCATCAATTAAAACTCACTCAATTCATTCAAAGTGCTGCATTTCCTAGCTTCTTCTAGATGAAAACTTTGGATTCAAAGAAAATACATGGAGAGAAGCAGTGAAGCACTGATACCTGCTCATTCTTTGACTGTTAAGAAAGTGAAAGATAGTCTTTAAAGATTTCACCTTGGAAAAACACACACAAACCATTTAGTGATATTGCAGAGTATTCCCCTGAGTGTTCAGCTCTCTAAATGAACTGTATCAAACTGAGTATGAAGCATGGCATAATTGAAAGAAAAAAAAGACCTAAGTACATAAGCCAGATGGTTGTAAAAGTGAATCTAAGCTGCAGTACTAAAAGACAGTATCCAAGAAACATTGAAACTGTTTTTCAAAAATAATGAGTATATTTGTCAAAAATTATGCCTTCCCAAATATTCTGAATCACCTTTTCTGGTCACTATCATAACCATACCACAATTTATTTTGAATGTGGACTACATAAAGGTCATCAGTGATTTAATCTTGTGTGATCAAGAATGTTAACACCTTAAGATTATCTTTCATATTAAAAAATTGAGGAGAAAAATGTAGAATTCAGAAACAGTCATGTATTTTCAAGAGCCAGATAATTAGCATATATTCTTAATAGGCAACAGTTTCAAATAAGAAAAAAATTTACTTTTCTTGAAGATATTTTTTGTAAGGTATCTTCATTCTTCAAACATTATCTAGAGATGACTCCAACATTTATCATTGCAGAATAGTTATGTCTAGTAGGCTTTTCTTTTTTCTTTTTTAATAGGAATCATACAAGAATTTAGAAATCCAAATGACCACTATCCCCTAAAAAAATGTTGCCTGAGGCGGGCATTTGACACAATAATTAAGACACCAGTTGGGTTACCAGCATCCTATTCCTGTGTTGGAGTCCTGGTTCCTCTTCTAATTCCAGCTTCCTAGCAATGTATACCCTGGAAGGTAGAAGGTGATGATTGAAGCAGTTGGGTCTCTACCGCCCGTGTGGGAGACCAAGATTGAGTTCTGGGATCCTGGTTTTTAGCCTCACCTAGGTTGGGTTGTTGTAGTCATTTGGGGAAAGAACAAGTAGAGGGAGGAACACTATATATATTTCTGTCTCTCTCTCTCTCTGCCTATAAATAAATTTTAAAATTAATAAGTTAAATAAATTAATGAATAAATATTGTCCTAGAAGTATTTAAAATTTTTCAGTAATCCACAACTTTGGTAAAACATTTTAGCTATAATAGAATTATCTTCAAGGTTTATTTTAGAACCACAAGAGAATGACATAAGTCAACTTCTCCAACTCCTATATTTGCCACACTTGATTCGTAATAGTTTTGCCTTTTTCTAAATATCAAATTCAGCATCAAAGTACCAAGATTTCCCTAATGCTAAGACCATTACAAAGATACATACAGCAATTTTAGGAGTAGAATTTCAAAAACTTCTTGAACAGGAACATTGCAACAAGAATGTGTCTCAGATGACTAACTTAAGAAAGTATCATTTGTCATTTAGACTTTAAAATCCCATACTGTATTTTTATAAAGTTCTTTCTATTACTGAATCACCTTATTTCATAATAAAGTGATTTAAAAGAATTTCTTAAAATGAAACTTAAAATCTATTTTGATAAAAATATCAGACTCATAAACAAATTTTGACTATGCACCCCAAAATTGTTCTCCCTACATGATCAAATAAATAACAGTCTAAACCCCCTTATTAAACTGCAGAAACTGAATAAAGGCAAGAGATAGTAACTTAGATGATTACCTGTATTAATGAGCAAGAAGAAATATATTTACACATATAAGAGAATGGATAAGTTAAATAGATCCCAGTTCTGGAAATTCCATTTGTTTCCAATATTTTTTACTATAATTGATATTTCTGTATTAATTTATATTCAAAACAAGAAATAATTTTTCATCAGTGCTCTATTGAACAATACCCTTTACTCTTTATGGAACCCATTAATCCTCCATTGCATTACTGCCAGAAAGAAATTTATTCTACAAGTCTCTAACAGAAAGTGGGCATTCTAAAGTATGGGTAGTAGGTACAAAAAAGAAAAATACTTTGCATAAGAGCTTTGTAAAATTGTCACTGGTGTCAATGGCATATATAGTTGTCTTTTTTATTGACAGCAACATAATGACTTCTGACATTATTACATGAAAATTGAGATAATCTCAGTTCCTGGTACAAGTGCAGCAGATACTTGGTAAGTTAATGGACATTTAAAATACCCCTTAGCCTTTGAACAAAAAAACTCTCAGTAGAAAAAAAAAAATAGAAGCAGAATCCTGTGTATTTAAGATGTTTTAACTCTGTTACCAAGAGAACTGGGAAAAGCCAGTGGACGTGACTCTCCATTTTCTCCTCTGAGAATCATCTATTAGGATGGACAAGCTCCTTCAGGGAGTGCTCAGTATGATGAGAGAGGTATAGATAAGTGACAAAGGAAGGGGATTCCCATTTACACAGATTCAATGGTCAATGGAGAGATAGATATTCTGCTTCTCCCTTGTTTTTCCAAAGTTCTCAGCTGAGAGCAGTTTGAGCCAGATGATCTTTATGATCTTCCGGTTTTTGTTTCTTGGGATTTTTTGGAAATATTTGAAAGGACATAGCAAGTGAGTCAATTAAGTATTATCATGAAGAAATAAAGTCTTCCTTATGTGGCAGTTTGGACTGAAAACACTACCACTGATTTGTACGGGATTCAGGAGACCATACACTGTAATGTAAGAACTAGTTACGGGTTTATCTATTTATGGAATTATGGAAATGCTGAGTCTGTTATGATTACCATGGTTCACACAAAGATGTGCAATCATTCGGCTATTTAGTAACTTAAATTTGGAAAGCGGATGGAAGAGGGATTAACATTGAACTCCAGAGAAATCCCTCTTGATCTGGGACATGTACTAGCTATGTGAGAAATTGGACAAAATACTGAAATTTCTATGACTCACATTTTGTATATGAATGAGGATGAAACCCGTACCTATGCCAGGTGGTCATGAGAACTAAATTAATATATACAAAGTAGTATACTACCTGGAATCCTGAATAGATATTAGTTATGATCACACACTCTAGTCCTATTAAACTCCCTATAAAGTTTAAGTGCTAGATGCACACATTGTATATCTTTCTGAATGCCGCTATCAATGACATTTCAGTAGTGTTGCATTTTCATTAAATAAAAGTTGAGAATAATCAATGGGAGCTTCTGTAGCTGTGTTAAAAGGCATGCCTTTTGCACGTAATTAATTAGGAATAGTGAAATGCCACCTAAGTTTTGCATGAGCTATTCTGGAATAAAAAATTCTATAGTCTTTTTGAGGGATGAGATTTGAGTCTTACATGTAAGGTAGTTCTCAGTTGAAAAGTATTAAAATGATTTTTTTTTTTTTTTGACAGGCAGAGTGAACAGTGAGAGAGAGAGACAGAGAGAAAGGTACTTCTCCTGGTCTCCCGTGGGGTGCAGGGCCCAAGCACTTGGGCCATCCTCCACTGCACTCCCTGAACACAGCAGAGAGCTGGCCTGGAAGAGGCGCAACCGGGACAGAATCTGGCGCCCCCACCGGGACTAGAACCTGGTGTGCCGGCGCCGCAAGGCGGAGGATTAGCCTAGTGAGCTGCAGCGCCGGCCCTAAAATGATTTTGATAGAGGTCACACACTGTGTGTGTGTTTGAGCCACATAATGCTGGAAAAATCATTGGAATGGCTGTTATCATTGATTCACATAGCAATCTTGATTCCTGGCTTTTCAGAGAGAAGGAAAGACCTCATAATATACCTCCCAACAGTGGTCAGGTAGAATTGGGCAGAGGTGATCCTTTAGAGTGTAGGAGTTTTCTCCAGAACTCCACAGTTTCCAGCATTCCCCATTGCGTTTGTGTCTGTGGCTCCTTATTTTTGTATAAAATAATGAAAAGTAGAGAAAAATGACCAGCAATCCTGTCGTATGATACACAAGTGGTAACTTCCTCTGAATTACATGGATGACTATCAAAAATGTTTTTTATTATTTTGGCTATTTCTACTTATTAGCAATTTTAAGGTTGGTTTTTTTGTTGTTGTTGTTGTTGTTTTTGTTTTTTTGACTTTTTTTTCAAGGTAAGGCTTTCCATTCCTTACTGCAGCATGGCAATCTGGTCTGTTTCTTGGATCAGCTTCCAAAATTTCTATCTTTATATCAGGGTAGAAATTGAGCTTTTGGATAATTTTTTAAACTTTGCCAGTTTGTATTAATATTAGAGAATTTCTGATGTTACTGTGATATGACTGTCACTTGCCTGAGGCCCCTTCTGGCTGGGCTGCAACTGTTCTAGGTCCCCAGTGCTGATGAGAGAATTTCATCATTCACTGGTAAATCCAGCCCACAGCTACAAGGCCAATATTATATTGTGTTTGTACACGTATGGATGGAAGCATAACATAAAAGTTAATATTTCACATTGGAATCCAATGTGAAAGTGAGTTGCTACAGAAAACCTACATTTGTTATTGTTGACATTTTTATTTAAATAGCTTTACTGAGGTATAATTGAAGTACAACACACTGCACATATTTAAAACACACAACTTGATTAAGTTTTCGAAGGCATGTACACCATGAAACTATCACATAATCAAGATAATGACTGCCATCATAAGTGCAAAAGTTTCCTTGTGTCCCTCTGTCCTCAGGCAAACCTTGGTCTGCTTTCTAGCACTACTGATTAGTTGGCACTTTCTCAGATATCACAGTATGGACTATGAAATCATATAGTATGGACTATGGAAACACAATATGGACTACTTTTTTGGCCTCAGCCCTTTCACTCAATACATGTATGAGATTGATCTAATGTAGCATTGTGTATCACTAGTTAATTTATTCTTATTTCTGAGTAGCATTCCATTGTATGAATGATACCGATTAGCTGATCCACTTACCTATTAGTAGGTATTTGAATTATTTCCATTTTTTGGTGCAGTGAAAAATATTACTATGATCATTCATGTCCATTTCTAACTATAGATGAATGCAAGCTTATAGCAGTATCTCAACTTCATTCCAACATATAGGAATCCTCCTGGCCCTTACCAAGTTCATACCTGTTAATCTTTCTCCAATGCTTAGGGGAAAAAAAAAAAAAACTGGACCAGTTTTTCAAATCTGGCCTGAATTCAAAATTATTAACTAAATTCTTGTTTTCATTAATGCTAATGCCATCCTTGTCCAGATCTAATATCATGCTCTAATAAAAATTATTAAGTGTTGACTGATCAAAAAAAATGGGTCAAGGTAAGCATTTGGCTTAGCATTTAATACATGAAATATGAAGCCCTGTATCCCTTATCTCAGTGTCTGGGTTTGATTCCTGCCCCCAGCTCGCGATTCTAGTGAATTTCTGCCAAAGCAGACCCTATGAAGCTCAGTTATGTGGTTCCTGCTATCCACAAAAATACTCTTGGGTTCCGGGACCGGCACTGTGGTGCAGCGGGTTAAAGCCCTGCTCTGAAGTGCCAGCATCCCAGATGGGCACCAGTTGTAGTCCTGGCTGCTCCTCTTCCAATCCAGCTCTCTACCGTGGCCTGGGAAGGCAGTAGAAGATGGCCGAAGTCCTTGGGCCCTGCACCCAGAAGAAGCTCCTGGCTCCTAGCTTCAGATTGGCGCAGCTCCAGCCATCTGGGGCCATCTGGGGAGTGAGCCAGCGAATGGACGACCTCTCTCTCTGTCTCTACCTCTCTCTGTAACTTTAACTTTCAAATAACTAAAATAAATCTTTAGGAAAAAAAAAGATTTTTGGGTTCCATTCCTGGCTCTCGACTTTGGTCCTATCCCAGTCATGACAATTGAGGTCATTTGGGGAATGACCCAGAGGATAGGCACTCACTCTGTCTCTCTGCCTTTCCATTTTTTTTTTCTTTAAAAAACAGGTAAGTTCAATGTAAGAAGTTGAGTTCAAATATCTGTTCCCAGGTATTTTATCTTTTAAAATTTATTTGTTTTAATTTATTTGAGAGCGAGAGCAAGCTCTTCCATTAGTTTGTTCACATCCCAAAGGCCCACAGCAAGTGGGGCTGCGCCAGGCTGAACTCAAGACCCCAGAATTCAATCCAGATCTCCCACGTGGTTCAGGGACCCAAGTACTTGAGGTGTGACTCGCTGCATTCCAGGGTGTTCATTAGCAGAAAGCTGGATTGGAAGAGGAAGTGGGACTCAGCCTCAGGCACTTCAAAATGGGATGCAGACATCCAAGGGGTGGCTTACTCCACTGTCACACGATCTCTACCCCATAAAATTCATTTTTGTATTTGAAAGGCAGAGTGGTAATAAGAGGTAGAGAGAGAATAAGTGAGATGTTTTAAACAATCAGAATAGTGCTTGGTGAAAGCATGGTCTCACACAGCCCTTCAGTCTGTACCTATCGTGTAGAAACTCAGTTATTTCAGAGGCTCTGAAAATTTGACAGAATAGAGGAGTGTGGCAGTTAAGGTAACAGCTTTGCCACAGCCGCAAGATAGTAGTCCTGAGGAGGGTAGAGAGACAGTTATACTCTACGATATCAGAGTCTGAGGGGAATTACTGCAGCCTTTGCTCTGTTTTAGAAACAAGGAGGTAGACTTTTTATCTACCCTGCCCATTTTCTAATATGAATAATACCTTTGATCGTAACCACATCAAGAGAATATATTCCAGGCCCATAAAACTGTGTGCAAATGACTCATAGGCACATAAAAGCAAGCAGGCATTTGAGTGTGCAAGTCCATAGGGACTGAAATCGCTTATAGGGACACACCGCTTCTTAAAAATGTGGAAATGTTTGATTCATTCCTTCGTTCTGAACAGTTAAGTGTAAAGTACAGCCTTTACTCATTTATGGTGACAGACTAAATAATCTGTCTGTACTTTCCAAAGGCCTAAATCTAGAATCTAATAAGGAGCAAATGTTAAAGTCCTGCGTGTTGCCAAATGGCCTGTTGGTTCTCAATATTGACTGCCCAATATACTGATTTAAGGAATGCAATAGAGTTTCCATATAACTCAAAAATAGCTAGAGGCCAGCACTGTGGCATAGCCAGTAAAGCCACTGCCTGCAGTGCTGGCATCCCATATGAGTGTCGGTTCAAGTCCCGACTGCTCCACTTCTGATCCAACTCTCTGCTATGGCCTGGGAAAGCAGTGGAAGATGATCCAAGTCCTTTGGCCCCTGAACACACATGGGAGATTTGGAAGAAGTTTCTGTCTCCTGGCTTCGGATCGGTCCAGGTCCAGCCATTGCAGCCATCTGGGGAGTGAAGGAGTGGATGGAAAACTCTCTCCACCTCTGCTTTTCAAATAAATAATCTTGAAAGCAAGCAAGCAAGCAAGCAAGCAAGCAAGCAAGCAAGCAAGCAAGAATGGAAGGAAGGAAGGAAGGAAGGAAGGAAGGAAGGAAGGAAGGAAGGAAGGAAGGAAAACTGACATTTCTAAATTCAGTGATTTTTTAAAAACACTCTACCTAGTGATATTTCTAAATAGATTGATTTACTTCTTGCCTCAGATAATACTCTATCTGCCTTGCGATTCTCAATACTGCCCATGCAATAGAAATACATGGGAGACTTATGTTTATTCTTGTTATAAATATTACTGTTAGCTGTCCCCTTATAGATTCTTGTTTGATTGATTGGAATAAAGCTGAGCATTGCTAGCTTTCTCACCAGTGCCTCGGGGGCTCTAATGTGAGATCCACTGATCTATCCTGTAATTGAACAACTGAATTCTCTTCTGATTTTTCTTTCTTGTTTCTGCTTCTCTTTCCCATTAATGTTCATATCAAGTGCTTATTTGCCTTACACATTGCTTAGGAATTCCTTTCCTGTTTCCTGAGAAAGCGTCAGAAGCCTACTACACAACCACCCATCCCAAAGGCTGTTGAATTTGGGCGACCCTCTGGAAGGCTGAGAGATGCTGAGAAGGTCTGAGGAATACAGCATGCATGTGAATCCCTGGCCCTGGCCGAGGAGCTGCAGAGTGCTAGGGCTTCAGGGACCTCAGCTAGGCTGTTATGGCACTCAGGTGTTTTACAGAGGATGGACTGAAGCATGACAACGTAGGGAATACAGAACTAGTGATAGGAGAGCCTAGATGAGACCCATGGTCATGGAGCAGCCAGGCTTTCAATGCCTCTCTTCCATCCTGAGGCCAGCCCTGCCACAGGACAGTATACAGGCCTCTTCATATCTGTGTCCACACAGAGATAAGTCATTTTGCTCAGTGTATGTGTGATTCAACCCATGTTGGTGCAGTTTTTCTCTGTGTCGAGGCCTCAAAGAAAGTAGAAAAAAGTATTCTGACAGTCGCAACATTTCAAAGCACCATTAGCTGTGAAGTAGATAGGTCTTGTATGTTTTGAAACTTCCAAGTTTTGTATTATTCTATGAGCCAAAGTTAATATTAAGGAGCCACCCACTGTTCGAACATTTATCACTAGTATTTATTTATAATTCCAGTGTTTTCACCCATGTTATTAGGTATAATTGTAGTAAATCTCTAAAACATAAATTTCAAAATATTAAATATCTATTTCTTGAGTGAATTATTGAAATTAGGAGATTACAAAAGCATGGAACTGATCAAGAAAAATTAGATGAAAGCACAAATTAAATTGTACATTTGTTCAAAGTTGCATTTAGTCACTATAGGATTAATTACTTAAGAAATGATTTTGTTCATTTTTTCTGGCTATTGACAGGTAATTTCTCTTTTGAAGTAATTTCTTATTTTAGTTTACATTCAACACTAATTTAAAAATTAGCCTTTTCTTAGTAATAGATTGAAACTCATTTTTAAGCTGAAACTGTGACTCATTCACTTCTAAACTGATGTTTATTGATGTTGCTAGAATTGTGGGGGAAATATCATATTTATTTTGTTTTCTTTGGGCCACTTAATTTATCATCAAGGACAGAAAATCTTTCCTTTTCTAACTTGATGACACTTTTGCTTTTACTAACCATGTGTTTTTCTTGTACTTGGAGAGACACAGATAAATCAACTAGAATTTTCTTAATTCTTAAGAGACCAAATGAAGTCTGTTGTTGTTAATTTTATAGGTCATAAATACAACTTAATAATATAAAAATTACTACATAAATTTTCCTTTACCTTTAAATATATATTGTGCTTCAGATTGATTTATGCATGAAAATAATTTGTTTATCTGAAAAGCAACTCATTATTTTTTATTACAAAAACAAGGTATAGTTTAAATACACGCAGGAAAAATAACACAGAATGGAGAAAATTATTTTTTTAAAGATGTATTTATTTGAAAGTCCGAGTTACACAGAGGAGAGACAGAGAGAGAGAGAGACAGAGAGAGAGAGAGAGAGAGAGAGGTCTTCTGTTTGTTGATTCACTCCCCAATGGCTGCAACGACCAGAGCTGCGCCGATCTGAAGTCTCCCATGCGGGTGCAGGGGCCCAAGGACTTGGGCCATCTTCTACTGCTTTTCCAGAGAACTGGATTGGAAGAGGAGCATCTGGGAATAGAATCCGGTGCCCATATGGGATGCCGGCACTGCAGGTAGTGTTTTGACCCACTATGCCACAGCACCAGTCTTGAGAAAATTATTTTTAAGCTGGAATAAATATTATCCCACTACCAAGAGAAAGCAGTGAGAACATCAACCAACTGGAGTATAAATGAGTAAGAATTTCTCTTTCAAAGACCTTTCATTCACTTTCTCAGGTTTTCCCATTGATTATATTAATATTTTTTAAGATTTATTTATTTGGAAGGCAGAGTTACAGAGAGGCAGAGGTAGAGAAAGAGAGAAAAAGAGAGAGAGAGAGAGAGAGAAAGAGGTATTCCATCACTGGTTCACTCCCCAGTTGGCTGCAATGTCTGGAACTCTGTCAATTTGAAGGCAGAATCCAGGAGCTTCTTCCAGGTCTCTCTTCCAGGTATAAGGTCCCAACAACTTGGGCCATCTTCTACTGTTCTTCCAGGCCATAGCAGAGAGCTGGATTGGAAGTGGAGCAGACGGCACTTGAACTGGTGCCCATATGGGATGCCAGTGCTGCAGGTGGCAGCTTTACCTGCTATGCTACAGCACCAGCCCTTGATTATAGTCATTTATAATATTTTATCTTTTTCTTTTACTTAAGATTATGATCTCTCTTCCCACCTTACATGTATTACCTTAATCTCTTTCACAGCAGTATAACACTACACTGTGCAATTGTTTATTCTATTTATTTAACTTAATTTTTATAAATGCACATTTGTTTTTTCCAATTACTTGTTATTATAAACCAAGTTATAATGAGCAGAATTGTGTGTTTGTCTCTATTCACCAGTACAATTATTTCCTTAAGATAACCGTCCAGATGTGAACTTCGGCCTGAAAGAATATATAGGAGATTTCTAAATCTAAATGTCTTTACTTATTTGACAGAGAGAGAGTGCACTACCATCTGCTGGCTCACTCCCCAAATGCCTGTACCAAAGCGAGGAGCCAGGAACACCATCCAGGTCTCTCCTGTGAGTGGTAGGGACCCGGATATTGGAGCCATCACTGCTACTTCCCAGAGTCTGCATCAGCATGAGACTGAAATAAAGACCTGGGGCCATGTGGGGCAACATGAATGCAGGCATCTTAAGCAGTAGATGGACATCCCCATATTTTAACGTTGATACAAATTCTATATTGCAAAGAGAGCTTATATTTGCCAAAAGTGTGTTAGTGTGTGTCAGTCTCTGTCTCTCCCCATCTCAACAATGCTGTGTTCTACTTTCTACTTCACCTAATTTATGAAGACTTTCTTATTTTAACTGTGTCTGCTAGAGTGTCACTGCAAAGTTCGCCGTTTGCAGCTGTTTGAAATCTTTGAGATACATCATTTTGTATTTGTGTCCACTGTCTTCCTTGCAGTATCTATCTGAAATACTGTTATAGATGGCAGATGTTATGGCTTTGGCCCATGCTTACCTCCCCAGAGTCATCCATAATCTCCCTAAAAATATGATGTTATTTAAATTCGTCTCTTGTTTATATGAGTAGTTTTTCAGTTGTAGTCATTTTCTCTGGTTATTACTCAGCTTGATGCCCACTTTTAAATGACTATCTATTCTCATAGGTGCTCGGACTTTATTGCATGGTTATTGTTAGCTCATACATAATAAGTAAAATACTGAATCTGCAGCAGCAGACCAGAAATCCATCAGCTGACCCAGGCCATTGACCATTTTCTGGTTCAAAATGGTTTAATTTTTTAATTCATTTTGCTTCTGTATTTTAATTTGGTTTGTTTTCGTATTATAAAATTAATTTTCAACATTTATAAACATCATTATAAACCTAGTTAAAAACAATATAAATTCCTATTAAAAATATGGAGCCTTTCCCTCTCTTCAAAAATTAGAAAATCTGTCATCATTGTGTTCACTGCTGTGCCCAAGTGCCCTATTGCTTCATGAACAGCTTCATATTTCTATTGCACACATGGGCCCATTGACCTTGGAGCAGAGTTTCTCAGCCTCAGAACTGTTGACATTTTGAGCCAGATAATTCATTTTTGGGGTTAAGGAGGTTGTCCAGGACATTATGGGATGACCAGCAGTATCCCTGGCTTTTACCCACTAGATGCCAGTAGCTCAGCCTCTAGCACCAAGTACTGATGACCAAACGTGTTTCCAGACTTTGCCGGAGAAGGACTCTGGCTTGTCTATGAGAACCAGTGCTTCCAAGTTAGGACTTCTACCATAGACTCCTTAAAACCTGCACAAGTTATAGACTCAGTCATTCATTTTTTCTTATGCTCCATTAAACAGATCTCCCCTGGCATTCTGTGGAGTAGGGTCTCAGGGAACTGAGGATGAGCTCTGATTTGGCAAGGGAGAGTATGCAGAGAGCCAAGTACCAATGGACTTCCCTTCAGAATACATAAGCCAGGAACGATCAACTATTAGGCATCCTGGTATTTCTCATTAAGATACTTTTTAAAACTTTTTATTGCTGGCGCCGCGGCTCACTAGGCTAATCCTCCGCCTGCGGCGCCGGCACACTGGGTTCTAGTGCCAGTTGGGGTGCCGGATCTGTCCCAGTTGCTCCTCTTCCAGGCCAGCTCTCTGCTGTGGCCAGGGAGTGCAATGGAGGATGGCCCAAGTGCTTGGGCCCTGCACCCACAAGGGAGACCAGGAGAAGCACCTGGCTCTTGGCTTTGGATCAGTGCAGCGCACCAGCTGTAGCGGCCATTTGGGGGGTGAACCAACGGCAAAAGACCTTTCTCTCTGTCTCTCTCTCACTGTCTAACTCTGCCTGTCAAAAAAACCACTTTTTATTACTATATAGAAGACATATTCATGTACTTCATAGATACAATTCTAAGACAACTATACTTCCCTCCCAACCTCCCTCCCTTAATCCTCCCTTCTTCTTTCCTTTTTTTCCCTTAATTTTTGCAATAGCATACTTTCAATTTACTGTATAGTCACAGGCTTAATACACCACTAACAATATGTACAATAGGTAAAAAGTAAGAAGACCAAGAATAAAGACAAGGGTTATAAACAATAATCAAAACACAAGATGTCCATTTATTCTTATATATTGTGCGTTTTTTTGTGCTCTATATTAATGACCACAAATCAGAAAACATGTGATATTTGTCTTTTGGAAACTGGATTATTTTATTAACATAATGGTCTCCAGTTGTATCTATTTTCTTACAAAGATAGGATTTTGTTTTTTTTTATGGCTTAGTAATATTCTATCATGTATATATACCACACAAATTACTTTCACATGCTAATTTCGTTTCTTTTTGGTAAATTCTCAGGAGTGGGATGGCTGGCTAATATGGCAGTTCTCTTTATAGGTTTCTAAAGAATCTCCATTCTGTCTTGACTTAAAAATTCTCTAACCTGCAACCTCCGTGTCAATCAGCAGGTCTACCACAAAGAGAAAAGCCAAGGATCAAAGTTATTCAAGGTACAATGCAGCCAGGCCCTGGCGATTTTCATGGAATCCTTCATTGTTAGTGGATAATTAGTCCATTTTAACAGAATCACATGGGAATATGTTTTCCTTTCCAGCAAGAGTTTCCAGTGTTAGTTAAGAAATTGCCAAAGAGGGAGAGAACTGAGGGCTTTACCCCTGGGTTGAGTTGAGTTGCCTCCTTTACTCCTTAACCTTGGGACATTGACTTTTGCTCTTATTTGGGAGATAGTCATTATTATCTCATTTCTGGTGGTCTTTGCCCACCAGCGTGGTGCCTGCTCTTACATCAGGTGTGTGGTGATTCAAGATTTAACTGTTTCCTAGGACTTTTCACTTAAGTTCCAGGAGAATCCTTTTTGTGTTGATTGGATGTACAGACGGGTCAGCATCTGAAATTTCCTCTCAGGCCAAATCTGTCATCTCTATATGTACTTGCAATGTCTGAAGGTTTCTTGTGCAATTTTACCCTTCCTTGTTTTCTTACTTCTAAATTCTTTAGTTATTTTACTATACAAAATATAAAGCCAAAACATAACGCAAAGCCCAAAATAAGTAGAAATGTGTAGGCTCAATTCACCACCTTGAAACCAGGAGAAGTTAGACAAAATTCCCTGTCTGGAATGGGAGACTGAGGGATGTCTTCCCTTTGGATCATGAAAGCCAGCTGGACTAGAATCAGACTAATTCCTAAACATAGCAAGGATATTGATTATGGATTGTACAGTACTCAATGTTGTTTCAATCTAAAATCTATATTGATGGGGCATGTGCTGATTTGGAAAGGATATGTTGATAGTAAGAAATCATGTGAGGAGAGATATCATTACCAGTTATTCAACATAACTCCTTTGCTCACATAAGCATTTTGATTTAAGGCAGCACTCATTTATTCATTGATTTACTTAATTAATATTTATTGAGTGTTTATGTTATACTTGGAATAAGAGCTGAAATACCTGAAAGAAAAAAGAAATACAACGTTCCTTGTCTTATGAATTTACATCTGGAAGGGGAAGAAATACTAATCAAGTATGCAAATAAATAAATAGCATAATTTCACATAGTGACAATGGTTATGATGAGCATATAGGTTGGGGAGATGAAACACAGAAACTGGGGAAGAGGTTATTTCAGAGAAGGCATCAGGACATCCACCTAACAGATGACTTTGGAGTGAAGCTGTGAATGACAGGAAATAGTGAGCTAAATAAAGATAAGAAGGAAACACATCCAAGATAGAAAAAGCATGAACTTGGCTGATCAGAGAACAGATAAGTAGACCAGTTTGACCAGGATAGAGTGAGAAGGGTCAGGAGATGAGAGAAATCTCAAGCTGACAGAAGAAGTCAACAGTTTTGGGGTATGTTTTGGAGATAGACCAATGCTGTAGGTTGATGGGGAACTGACTGGGGTGAGGTCTTGGTTTTGGACTTAAACTGGTTGGATGATGAAACCCTTCACTGTGATGATGGCAATTTGATCAGGGTAGCATTGGAAGTCCAGTTAAGAATGGGGGCATCAGTACTCCTGGAAGTCTGGGATTTCCGTTGGTGAAATCAAACACTTTTGGAAGGTTGGATTTCTGGAAATGACAGAATTAAACTGTCATCAAGTTTTGATGAAAGGGAAGGTGGGTAGTCAGTCTTATTTAGATCCTTCTCTTCTTCCTTGGTGTCTACGGGATCTTGCTATTCAAAACATAGCCAGCATCATTCGTGACCTGGGGGCTTGTTAGGAATACAGAACTTTGTATCTCACCATAATCTTATTGAATCAGAATTTGCATAATAACAAGATTCCTCTTGCGATTCCTGTGTACATTTTAAGTTTGACTAGTAAGAACTGAATTTCATAAAGTGGAAGCATCAGATAAATCCAAATAGAGGAAGATTCTCCAAAACAACTGTCTGCTCTCCAAAAATGTCAAGGTCATGAGGAGTCTACAGAGCAGTTCTAGATTTTACAAAGCGATGTAATAACTTTGTGCAATACATGATCCTGAATTCAAAATGCATCCATCTGTGCTCAAAAATATTTCTGAGACAGCTCACCGAACTTGAATGGGGCCTCTGTGCAGAGGCAAATGATGTTTATTTCTTTTATATCCACTCTTTTTAGACTGAAGGGCTTTAAAAAGTTTGTGGAAAAACAGAATTGAAAGAAAATTGTATTTTATTGCAAACATTTTTGAAACCCATGTGTAGTTTTTTCATAATATGCATTTTCTATGAATTTTCTAAAGATCCCCTGTACACACTTGAAGAGTGTTTTTGGAAATTTGTGTTTGTTTGTTTTTAGTTTTGACATTTATGGCGTCTATGGGGCATTACATGTGCCAGAGTCAACAGGAGGAAGGTTTCTGGAGGACTCTTCATTCCCAGGATGGGCACTTTGAGCTAGTGGGAAGCAAAGCATGTCCAGGAACATAAGGCACTCCAGCATAAGCCACCCTCACATTCTATCCTGGTAGTGTCCCAAAAAATGAAAGGAGATCATATTAAGTGTCAGAGACATAACCAGAAAAAAATCATATAAACTTAGGGATCATTGGGATCTTCATTTCCAGAGAAGAATACACCAGAAAACACTTTAAAAACATGTACAACTCTGTATCCCTTTGTGTTGTGATTCATTTTATAAGATAGAAGATCGTATAATGTTAAAAACTTTATAATTGCCTTTTACTGTGCTAGTCAGAATTTGTGTCTTTCTATTTAAAAATCATCATAGTACTAACCAGATATATCTCCAAAGCACAAAGATAATGTTTAGAAGCCAATAGTACTAGAACAAAAAAAAAATACTAAAAGGGATAAAGTATTGGTGATTCTATATGCTTTGGGAATCCATAGCATATTTGTCCTGACCTCAGTTTGGTTGAAAACCAGTTTCTTAAAAAAAAAAATCCTACAATTCAATAAGGTTGATCTGAAAAATTCTACCGTAAGTTATTTGTAAGTTTAAGGATCATGCGTTATAACACACTGAAAAATGGAGGGCAGAGAATTCTTAGGAATCATTCCTAGAGCTGATTATTATCAACAGGTTAATCCCGTATTTTCTAAGCAGGTACTTTTAGCTATTGGGTGAAATTTAAGTTCCTAAATTGACGATGAGATTTCAAGAGACTAGATCTCATGTTGAATAATAAAAGCCCTTCACAGATGTATTTAAGTTACACTCTCCTGGAAATTATAATTCTGATTCCCAAATATACAGATTGGATCAAAGTCAGGCATTTATTATAAGTTGTGGAAAACTCACTATGTGTGAAAGTGCGTGCTCCTTTTTTCCAAGTTGCCAATTGCGGAACATCTGATTTGGCTGCTTCATCATGACCCATGGTGATAAACACAAATGATGTATCAGTCCATCTGATTTGCTTGCAAGCTGCGGATTTCCTTCAAAGATATGAGACACTTTTCTGCAGCTTCCCTTTTTGTTCTGATGCCCACATCCTATGCTCTGTAGAGAGTCACAGTTTTTGAAATATTTTATCAACCGGCACAGATAAGCAATGCACTCAGCCTTAGGTCAAGGACTAGAGACTGTGACCAGTGTTTGAATCATCTTTGAAAGGCAGAATCCACCTCTGGGAGCCCCATTGTGTGAGACCTTAGGAGGGGTAAAGAAGGCTTTGCATAAAAGAGCAGTGTATTTCTTTTTTCTCCTTGCTGCATTTTGATTTCAAATATACAAACATTGAGCACCCAAGGTGAAACACAAAACAAGGTACCATCCCTTGGACACTGATATTTATTTCTCATTCAGATTTTTAAAAGCTTTATTTCATGCCTAATTCAAAAGTTATTATTACAGGCATTATCAGAATGAAAGCTATTATAATGATGGTTCTGCAGTTCCAGTTCTTTCTTTTTTGTTGGGTCTAAGCAGCTTAGCTATTTAAAATGCATGTGTTCCTTTCATCAGATACTTGAAAAGTTGGGTGACCGAGACATGCAGAATGTGGTAGGAACAGGGTCACAGTCACCTGCATGTACCTAAAGAAAAATAAATATTTTCTGAGACTTCTGTCAAAGAAGAGAGAAGTTATAAGAGACTTGTGGCGTGGCTGATGGGATCTACTTGGTGTCATAACTGCTTCTGCTTATTTAATGTAATTTTAAACATATTGAAAAGTTTTATGTGAAAAGTTTTGAAGATTTCTTGCTTAATCAAATGGTTGAAAGAGCCTATTAAAATTATTTGAAAGGTAGAAAAACAGAGAAGGAAAGAGAGAGAGAGAGAGAGAGAGAGAGAGAGAGCTTCCATCTGTGGATTCACTGCCCAAATGTTCACAACAGCCAGGGCTGGGTCAAGCAGACGCTGAGAACCAGGAAGTTAATCCCGTACGTGAGCCATCACAGGTTGTCTCCCAGGGTACACATTAACAGGAAGTTAGAACCAGAAGCAGAGCCCAGACTTAAACCCACCCACTCTGATATAGGATGTGGGCATTCCAACTAGCATCTTAACTGCTGCACCAAACATCCTGCCCAAGTCCTGAGAATAAATTCTGTTGAAGTAAAGATATTTAAAATATTGTATATTTTAAGAATCTGTGGCTTTTGTTTTGTTTTTAGTTGAGGGTAGATCACAATTTTTTTTTCCTTTTTTTTAACTTTTATTTAATGAATATAAATTTCCAAAGTACAGCTTATGGATTACAATGGCTCCCCCCGCCCATAACTTCCCTCCCACCTGCAACCCTCCCCTCTCCCCTTCCATTCACATCAAGATTCATTTTCAATTCTCTTTATATACAGAAGATCAATTTAGTATATATTAAGTAAAGATTTCAACAGTTTGCACCCACACATAAACACAAAGTCAAAAATACTGTTTGAGTACTAGTTATAGCATTAAATCACAATTTACAGCACATTAAGGACAGAGATCCTACATGAGGAGTAAGTGCACATTGACTCCTGTTGTTGACTTAACAAATTGACACTGTTGTTTATAGCGTCAGTAATCACCGTAGGCTCTTGTCATGAGTTGCCAAGGCTATGGAAGCCTTTTGAGTTCGCCGACTCTGATCATATTTAGACAAGGTCATAGTCAAAGTGGAAGTTCTCTCCTCCCTTCAGAGAAAGGTACCTCCTTCTTTGATGACCTGTTCTTTTCATTGGGATCTCACTTGCAGAGATCTTTCATTTGGGTCTTTTTTTTTTTTTTTTTTTTTTTTTTTTTTTTTTTTCAGAGTGTCTTGGCTTCCCATGCCTGAAATACTCTCATGGGCTTTTCAGCTGGTTCCAAATACCTGAAGGGCTGATTCTGAGGTCAGAGTGCTGTTTAGGACATCTACCATTCTATGAGTCTGCTGTGTATCACACTTCCCATGTTGGATCATTCTCTCCCTTTTTTTTATTCTATCAGTTAGTATTTTGGAAGCATTTCCACTGAGATCTGGTACAAGACAGGGATGCCCACTCTCACCACTGCAATTCAACATAGTTCTGGAAGTCTTAGCCAGAGCCATCAGGCAAGAAAAAGAAATTAAAGGGATACAAATTGAGAAGGAAGAAGTCAAACTATCGCTCTTTGCAGATGATATGATTCTTTATTTAGGGGATCCAAAGAATTCTACTAAGAGACTATTGGAACTCATAGAAGAGTTTGGCAAAGTAGCAGGATATAAAATCAATACACAAAAATCAACAGCCTTTGTAAACATAGGCAATGCCTTGGCTGAGAAAGAACTGCTAAGATCAATCCCATTCACAATAGCTATAAAAACAATCAAATACCTTGGAATAAACTTAACCAAGGACGTTAAAGATCTGTACGATGAAAATTACAAAATCTTAAAGAAGAAATAGAAGAGGATACCAAGAAATGGAAAAATCTGCCATGCTCATGGATTGGAAGAATCAACATCATCAAAATGTCCATTCTCCCAAAAGCAATTTATAGATTCAATGCGATACTAATCAAGATACCAAAGACATTCTTCTCAGATCCAGAAAAAATGATGCTGAAATTCATATGGAGAAACAGGAGACCAAGAATAGCTAAAGCAATTTTGTACAACAAAAACAAAGCTGGAGGCATCACAATACCAGATTTCAGGACATACATCAAACCAGCATGGTACTGGTACGGAAACAGATGGACAGACCAATGGAACAGAATAGAAACACCAGAAATCAACCCAAACATCTACAGCCAACTTATATTTGATCAAGGATCTAAAACCAACTCCTGGAGCAAGGACATTCTATTCAATAAATGGTGCTGGGAAAACTGGATTTCCATGTGCAGAAGCATGAAGCAAGACCCCTACCTTACACCTTACACAAAAATCCACTCAACGTGGATTAAAGACCTAAATCTACGACCCGACACCATCAAATTATTAGAGAATATTGGAGAAACCCTGCAAGATATTGGCACCAGCAAAGACTTCTTGGAAAAGACCCTGGAGGCACAGGCAAAGCCAAAATTAACTAATAGGATTGCATCAAATTGAGAAGTTTCTGCACTTCAAAAGAAACAGTCAGGAGACTGAAGAGGCAACCGACAGAATGGGAAAAAATATTCGCAAACTATGCAACAGATAAAGGGTTAATAACCAGAATCTACAAAGAGATCAAGAAACTCCACAACAACAAAACAAACAACCCACTTAAGAGATGGGCCAAGGACCTCAATAGACATTTTTCAAAAGAGGAAATCCAAATGGCCAACAGACACATGAAAAAATGTTCAAGATCACTAGCAATCAGGGAAATGTAAATCAAAACCACAATGAGGTTTCACCTCACCCCAGTTAGAATGGCTCACATACAGAAATCTACCAACAACAGATGCTGGCGAGGATGTGGGGGAAAAGGGACACTAATGCACTGTTGGTGGGAATGCAAACTGGTTAAGCCACTATGGAAGTCAATCTGGAGATTCCTCAGACACCTGAATATAACCCTACCATACAACCCAGCCACCCCACTCCTTGGAATTTACCCAAAGGAAATGAAATTGGCAAACAAAAAAGTGGTCTGCACCCTAATGTTTATTGCAGCTCAATTCACAATAGCTAAGACCTGGAACCAACCCAAATGCCCATCAACAGTAGACTGGATAAAGAAATTATGGGATATGTACTCTATAGAATACTATACAGCAGTGAAAAAACAATGAAATCTGGTCATTTGCAACAAAATGGAGGAATCTGGAAAACATCATGCTGAGTGAAATAAGCCAGTCCCAAAGGGACAAATATCATATGTTCTCCTTGATTGGTGACAACTAACCGAGCACCAAAAAGGAAACCTGTTAAAGTGAAATGGACACTATGAGAAACGGTGACTTGATCAGCTCTTGCCCTGACTGTTGATGAACAACTTAATACTTTATCCCTTTTAGTATTTTTTTTGCTGTTCTACTTAATACTATTGGTTGAATTCTGTAATTAATACACAGTTATCATTCAATGTTGAAACTTAATTGAAAAGTGATCCTTGTTAAATATAAGAGTGGGAATAAGAGGGGGAAGAGATGTACAATTTGGGACATGCTCAATCGGACTTGCCCCAAATGGTAGATTTAGAAACATACCAGGGGATTCCAACTCAATCCCATCAAGGTGCCATGTACCAATACCATCTCACTAGTCCAAGTGATCAATTTCTGTTCACAATTGATCATAATTATAAGACTAAGAGTCAAAGGGAGCACATAAACAAGACTAGTGTCTGCAAATACTAACTGATAGAATAAAAAAAGGGAGAGAATAATCTGTGGCTTTTTAATGATTGACTAACAAAATTCCTAATAGTAATTATTGAAATTCTTGCAAAAAAGTGTATGATTTTCACACTGCCATATCTAAGCATTTCATTTTGATTGATATGCTTGGCTTTTGGCCACATTGATAAGCTCATATGAGTTCCCTAAGAGTCTGAGGGAACAATTGATAATTAAGACTGAATTGACTTTCTCTTGGGATAACTAGTTCAGCTACTGCTTCTGATAGACCTCAAAAGAAATTCAATTTCTTTTTTGCATTCTTATATCCAGAAATAATATTCATTTAATGATTTTTTTTGCATCTTCTGCTGCTCAGTGAAGAGCTTGGCATTCTCCCTCTATTTACTAAGTCTCAGGAAAACAAGAAGTCACCAGAGGTGGCTCAGGCAATCAATGAATCAATGAGCAATAGTAATTCTATTCCCAATCAGCTTTCCAAAGTCATACCAATTAAACATGCTATCTACAGAAAAGGCAGTGTTCCATTTTGCATGCTCAGTGGGGGAACTGGTAGAACAGCTCGCTCTTCCAGAACAAGAGTTGATTACGTTTACTCAGGCATCCAAGGTAAGTGCTCTGCTATGTTTCTGATAACTCTTCCTGAATATTCTCAGATCACACCTTTGAGCAGCTATGTGTAACATTCCTCCTGCTAGGACCATGTCTGTATAACCTGCAAGGGGAGAAAACCCTAGTAAGCCTGAAATAATTCAGATGTTACATGATCAGTTTCACATAGGGTCTGTTATTGACAGCCTCTTCCAAAGAAATCTGTTTTAGAAGGCAGGGCTTGATCTGAAGCTATAGGAGTATAGGGATGAATCGAGTTTAGTATTATGAAGGGGAAAGCAACCTGGACATGACATAAGATATCAAAGAGGAAAGGAATGTACTCCAGTAGCTCTGAGGAGATGGGTCTGATTGATGTGCATTTGCATTAGAAATTACAGTATAAAGAACAACCTATTTTAAAAGTGGAATGCAAATTGTTTTTAATGTAGGAACTAAGAAATCATATTCTCAGAAATGACAGAACATGATAAAAATTACAAGCAAATACTAAGATAATTGAAGACAACCACAATGAAATTTATATATTGTATTTATTTATTCCTTTGAAAGTCTAAGCTAAACAGATAAGTCATTGCTGTAAGGTTGGGGTAAGATACCATGGAGGGATTTGGGGGAAAGAATAGACTGTTCTATCTTGATTGTGGTGGTGACTAAATGACTGTATACATTTACCAAAACTTGCAGAATTGTACATTAAGATGAATGAATTTTATTGTGTTTTAGTTATACAATTAAAAAGTAGAAAAATAATATTTACCAACACATTTGAGGTGAAAATGGAAATGAATGCTCTAGGGACAAATGGAAGGATTACTAAAATTCAAACCTTCAAAACATGAACCAAAACCTATTGAGGAAGACAACATAAATAGAAACTGCATAGGGGCCTGCACTGTGGCATAGCCAGTAAAGCCAGCGCCTGCAGTGCTGGCAACCCATACGGGCACCACTTCTATTCCTGGATACGTCACTTCCAATCCAGCTTTCTGCTATGGCCTGGGAAATCAGTAGAAGATGGCCCAGGTGCTTGGGCCCCTGCACCGACGTGAGAGACCTGAAAGAAACTTTTGGCTCCTGGCTTTAGATCTAGGCAGCTCTGACCGTTGCAGCCAATTGGGGAGTGAACCAATGGATGGAAGACCACCCCTCTTTCCCTTCTCTCTGTGTAACTTTGACTTTCAAATAAATACATAAATCTTTAAAAAAAAAAACAGAAATAAACTGTATAGAAATGTCTCAGGACTACATTCATGTAATTTTGTGTCATAACATCTTTCTGATATAAAAAGGACAGATTAGTTTCCAAGATGTTTCGCTACTTATTATCAAACTGAGAGATGGTTAAATGAATGGGAAACATGAGTCACTAACACCCTGTTTAAAATGTTAACGACTAGAAAATATAGCATAACATGAAAGAATTGCACAAATGCAACTCAATGAAAATAAGCATTCTGAAGTGTTTAATAGCAAAACTGAGTAAGTTTAAGCCAAATTTTATAATCAATTAGATATTAAAACTCATTCTGAAATGCAGGACCACTTTTGTGGTTTTGAAAATTTAAGAAGCATTTGATTCTAATTTAACTCTCCTTTTCCTGCCTTAAGATATCACCCATCACACACAGTGTCTGTATTCAGGAAAGAGTCTCTGCCACAGTTTGTGGGCACTGATTTTGAAGCTAAGCCTTTCCTTGAGGGTTAAACTTCTCTGCAGAAGTTGTGGTAAGTTTCATTAAGTCTTCACGTTGATGCTCTAAGAACATAATCTCTGGAAGTAGAAGCTTTATAGAATTGACCAAAAAAACTTGACTGGACTCACTAAGTCCCCAGACTTGGATAAAACCAGCTGATTTATTTCTTCCATCAATATGAGTATCATTTGACTGCAAGCTACTACAAGCCCATGTGACTGGTGGTGAACACGTGGAGATAATGCTTCCTTTGAGAGGGTCACGTAACACCTGTGATTTCTTGTTAGTGATGTTTCTGTAGCTTCAATGTCGAGTGAGAAACTGACCAAGTTTACCACACCTTGGATACCAACCTGCACTCAAAGGCGAATCCAAACATGGGATATTTCAATGCTGGCTGAGCACACCAATTGTGTAAACCACTTTCTCCGAGCTACTGGGGAAAGAGTTCATAAAATGAGTGAGACATTGAAATGTGCCTTTTTTGCTTCATCACCTCGGGGGATATCATCTATCTCTGAACACAGGAATATGTGGTACTTGGTGTTGATCATTTAGATTTTTTTCTTGGCCCCAGTCTTAATAATTTGAAACTTCTTGATTTTCAGCATTTCTTAAATTAAAGCTTTAAGAATAATTGATCTGAAAATATACAATGTGAGAACAAGTAGATATCTTCAAAATAAAAATGGAACTAGGGGCCACAATGGGCCTCAATGCTGAGTTGGAGGGAGAGGAGTTAAATTAAAAAATTTTGGTGTCTTTCCTTTAAAGTGTTGGTATTATGCCTCATTTTATGTCTGTATTTTTTGTGACAGCTTTATTGAAATATAATTGACATATAATCTGCAGGTCATTAAAATGTACAGTTTGATATTGTTATCACATGAAAATACTCATGAGGTTGTCACCACAATCAAGATAGTGAACATATTCATTATCCCTAAATTTTTCTCCTGTCCATTTGTAATCCCTCACCCATTCTCTGTTCAGTATTGGTAGAACTTACATTTTCAGATTCCAGTGTGCAGCCTATCATTTAGTATGCTCCCAATCCATTTGGTTAAATGAAACTTAATTCTACAGAAAATTGTGTGCGTTTATTTATTTTCTTATCAAAAATACCTGTAAAAGTGTATCTGGGACAAGTCACCCAATGAAGTAGTTGTTATTATAGTTATCCTTTTTATGTAAAAGGGAAAACAAGGAATTAGAGAGGTTATAGCACTTTTCTGATCTAGTATCTTTCTGAAATTGGAACTCAGCCCCTCATAAAGTTTGTAGGTGCACATCAAATACCTGTGGAATGAATGACGGAAAAAATCAAAAATACTCTAGGATCCCTCCACTGTAGTTGTAAATTCCTCCACTAGGAATCATGACTTCCACAGGAACTTTGCTATTGGATGGCCTCTGTATCTCCAGCATCTAGTCATTTTTACATAGTTATTACTTTAAATGGTACCTGAAACAAGTGCGTCTCCTAAGTAAAAAATATTCATTAGAATCTTCACTGTTTTATCACTTTTCAGTTAGCTTAATGCATTCTATCACCCACCTCAGTTGTTTCCTAACATGTTTGGTGGGGGAGGAGGCATGCTACATAAATATGTTCACTCAAACCCATATTTCAGCATCCTATCCCACCTGATAGTTTTTGAGGCACATGGTGTTTCCAGAGCCCGAGCCTTTGTGTGGATTCTGAGTGAATCTGTCCCTCTCCTCTGTGTCTTCCTCGCAGGGTCTTCATGTGAATCTCTTATGGTCTGCTAAGGTAGAAAGCACTCTCGCATCTGCTTTCTGGTGTCAAAATACCTGCTGCACCTTTATCCTGCTATGGCCTTCCTGAATAAACACCTTTCCATTTTCTTCATTGACAGATTCTGGAGTTCAAGAATGGGGAAAAAATAAACATGTAGTCTTCAATAGGGTTTTAGAATTTGGGTAGCATTTTGATCAGTGGTTGATGAATAGAAATGAATTGAGAGTATGAGTTCCTGAGTTCAATGCTTTATTACATATCTTATATTTCCTCATCTATAGAATGAGTGCCTTACAAGAGATGGAAATTTACAGAGGTTCTGGGAATAACAATTTTAGTTGTTGAATTGTTGTAAGTAAAAAATTTTATTACCAAATTACTAGGATGAGACAGGTTAAATAAGAAGAGAGAGGCCTCGTGACTTCAGAAACTTTACTGCTGCTTGTTGTGGATTCTAATAGGTAGTAGTGGGAGAAGCACTCCCTAAGTAGTCTGACCGTGGAACCATTCACAGGCACATAGAGTTATTACTACCTCTCAAATGTATTGTTCCTGAGTTTGGAAAATCAGTCCTAAATGATTGTTTTAAAATTTTGCGATTCTAGAGCTGGCGCCGTGGCTCAATAGGCTAATCCTCCACCTTGCGGCGCCGGCACACCGGGTTCTAGTCCCGGTTGGGGCACCGGATTCTGTCCCGGTTGCCCCTCTTCCAGGCCAGCTCTCTGCTATGGCCAGGGAGTGCAGTGGAGGATGGCCCAGGTGCTTGGGCCCTGCACCCCATGGGAGACCAGGAAAAGCACCTGGCTCCTGGCTCCTGCCAGGATCAGCGCGGTGCGCCGGCTGCAGCGGCGGCCATTGGAGGGTGAACCAGCGGCAAAGGAAGACCTTTCTCTCTCTGTCTCTCTCTCTCACTGTCCACTCTGCCTGTCAAAAAAAAAAAAAAAAAAAAAAAAAAAAAATTTTGCGATTCTGTGGCTCCAATTAAGCAGTAAGGATATTTTAGGAATTAATTTTGTTAATAACTTTCATTTTAAAAAAAGACTTATTTATTTATTTGCGAGTCATAGCTATAGAGAAAGGGAGAAACAGGGAGAGAGATAGATCCACTTGTTTACTCTCCAAATGGCCACAATAACCAGGCCTGGGCCAGGCCAAAACCAGGAGCCAGGAGCTTCATCTGGGTCTTCCACTTGGGTGGCAGGGATCAATAGTTGAGCCATCTTCACTGCTTTCCCATGTCTTTAGCGGGGAGCTGGGCTAAAAGTAGAACAGCCAGGACAGGAACGGATGCCCATGTGGGATGCTGCCATTGCTCGCAGTGGCTCAACCTTCTGTGCCACAATGTGGACCCTTGCAGGTTTTGTTTTGTTTTGTTTTGTTTTACTGTTTCCTATCGCCTATTGGAAGCAGAGGTAGGAGGAGAATTTTAAAATATGGTATATCTTGATAAGTATTGGGCATTATATTAGAACTTTTTCACCCTTCATTTTATAATTAAATCCCTACATAAGACAGAAATTATTATGCTAATTTATCCCAACAGGTTTTGGAAGGGGACAAGAGCAATCTGTATTTTAACATCTTTGGTTATAAAAAAGAACATAGAGCAGGAGAGTAAAATAAGTTATATTCTCTTTTTTTTAATTTTGCAAGTGATTTTTAATTTAATTTAGCCATAATTTTCCTGGTTCTTTACATTATGACATCTTTTTTAAAACATCAGACACATAACTTGTTAGAAGTTAAAAAGGAAAAACACATTCTTTCTTTGCAATAACATGACATAACATTCTCATACAATAAATCATGGATAAGGCCATAAATGGAACTTGGGACGCTCAGGCCTGACACCGGAATCTTTCCTCTCTAGGCACCAAACACAGTGCCGAGGGACCCTGTGTGTACTTAACAAAAAGTGGCTTATACCTTCCATGCTCTTTTTAATCGCTTAGTGCATATGCATTATGAATCTATTTTCATTTAATTAAGCATTCTTTTACAGTGATATTTTAATAGATTCCGTCTGTGCTGAATGGATGCACAGCATTTAATTGAACCAAATCCTCTATTGTCAGAGCTGCCAGCTTTCACTGGAGAGGGCCAGAGAGGGAATGTTGCAGACTTCTGGGCTGTAGGCAACCACATAGGCACAGCAACCCTCAACTCCATCATTGCAATGGGAAAGCAATTCAGATCTATTCTGGGGGTATTAAGAAGACTGTGAAAATATTTTTAATTGAACTCAGGATATAGCGTTGTACAGAGTAGGGGCATGTGTAATTCTTTATGTGTTTTCGCTTTGTTTCGTCAGTTACGGTAAGAAAACTGTTCAAATCAATCCTGCACAGCGATCCCACCTCATTTGAGCAACTCAGTACTTCTGAGAAGATTACCCTTGCTGGATGTTTTTAAAAAATTTTTAACAACTAGGCCGGTGCCGCGGCTCACTAGGCTAATCCTCCACCTTGCGGCGCCAGCACACCGGGTTCTAGTCCCGGTCAGGGCGCCGGATTCTGTCCCAGTTGCCCCTCTTCCAGGACAGCTCTCTGCTGTGGCCAGGGAGTGCAGTGGAGGATGGCCCAGGTGCTTGGGCCCTGCACCCCATGGGAGAACAGGATAAGTACCTGGCTCCTGCCTTCAGATCAGCGTGGTGCGCCAGCTGCAGCGCACCGGCCGCGGCGGCCATTGGAGGGTAAACCAACGGCAAAGGAAGACCTTTCTCTCTGTCTCTCTCTCTCACTGTCTACTCTGCCTGTAAAAAAAAAAAAAAAGAAAAAAGAAAAAAAAATTAACAACTAACAAGACATGCATCTTGGGTGAGCATTCCTACTGCAGAAATAAAAAGACAAGGATTACTTAGCATTGGGTACAATTTCTTTTCTTGTCATAGGAATGGCATTATAGAACAGTTGCCAAGTCAAAATGTTAGTATTCTAACAACAAATTCACCTTTTATTTATTTATTTGACAGGCAGAGTTAGACAGTGAGAGAGAGAGAGAGAGACAGGGAGAAAGATCTTCCTTTTCCGTTGGTTCACCCCCGAAATGGCCGCTATGGCTGGTGCGCTGCGCTGATCCGAAGCCAGGAGCCAGGTACTTCTCCTGGTCTCCCATGGGGTGCAGGGCCCAAGGACCTGGGCCATCCTCCACTGCACTCCCAGGCCACAGCAGAGAGCTGGACTGGAAGAGGAACAACCGGGACAGAATCCGGCGCCCCGACCGGGACTAGAACCCGGTGTGCCGGTGCCACAGGCGGAGGATTAGCCTAGTGAGCTTCAGCGCCGGCCGAGAATATCGTCTTCAAATAGTTTATATTAGAGGATATTGGATGAGGTTATGCTGAGCAAGTTAAAAAGTTTACATGTCTGTGAATGCTTCTCTGAGTGGGGGGTAAAGGAGAAGTTCTGTTATCATTTTGTTCTTGGCATTTATTCAGTTACATCAGTGTTTCTCAGCCTTCACCACCACCATCTTGTGCCCGCCCCCATTACTACCCACTTAAGACATTTTTTCCCAATTAAATTTTTATATCAGATATATTGTATGCTTATGCACCATATGTATATCTGTGCTTTATACATAAAAAGAGTTAGATTTTTTCACCCTCCAAAAACAAATTTTATCTCCTGAAAGGCAATATCATTCCCATTAAAAATCCATGGATTATGCTTATCTCAATTTTTTTCAAGAGATTGGACTAATACTCCATGATGTAGAACTTCAGCAGTGGTATCACTGCTGAGAGGACCCCAGAGTGCTCGCAGAGGGTCCTCCCTTTGTGTAACTGTGGTGAGAAACAGGAGCTCTTCTATGTACACACGTAATCAACGTCACACTTCTCAGCTGTCATGACATGACATCCTATTACCTCCATTGGCTAGAAGACACAGATTTGCATTTCACCAGCAGCACAGAGTGGCTGCTTTCCAAGTACTGATGGGAAATTTCCTTGCCTCTGGATCTAACAAATCTTTTTCGATAGGGGCCCATGTTGTGCCATAGTGGGTAAAGACGCTGCCTGCAGCGTTGGGATCCCATTTATGAACACTCGTTCATGTTCTAGCTGTTCCACTTCCAATCCAGCTCACTGCTGGGAAAAGCATCAGAAGGTGACCCAAGTGTTTGGGCCCCTGCCATCCACATGGGAGATCTGGATGAAGCTTTGGCTCCTGGATTTAGCATGGCCCAGCCCTGACCACTGCAGCCAGCTGGGGAGTGAACCAGTTTATTATGGATGCAGTGAATCCAATCTATTTGATTGCCTAAACTTAACAAATGTAACTAAGTTTATAGAAGGTTTTTTTTTTTTTTGTAACAATCTAACTTCAGAATTAAACCAGTCTTTCACATTCTTTTTCATCTTAATTGGAATTTGACTTTATATTTCTGTTAAATTATATTTAATATACTTAGGGAAATTTTGATGAAAACAAAAATACAATGAAGTATATACCAATCATAAGTGTAAGGCTATGACTTCTTAAAACAAACCCACCTATGTTACCCGTACAAAAGAACTAGAACATTACCAGAAGTCCTCTTGTGCCTCTTCTTGGTCATTACCATCTGACCCCACAAGATAACCACTATCTCCACTATCTCATGGTCTAATGCCATGGACTACTATTGCCTGACTTTAAAATTTATATTTATGAAGACTGACAGAATGCATTGTTTTGTATATGGATTTTGCCATTCCATAATACTCCTATGAGACTCAATAATATTTTTGCATGAAGGAAGAGTTTATTTTCATTGCTGTATGATATTACTTCTGAATATATGTTAACTTAAATTTTATTTTATTTTTAATGCACATAGTTATTGTATTCAGTTTGCAGTTAATACATACCTTTTTACAAAATATTTCTGGTGAACATTTTACAAAGTTCGGAGGCCATTTATTTAAGATAAGCCATATCTCTGCTTGAATTCAGTTGTCCAAAACAGTCAAATCAATTTACACTCCTGCTGGCAGTGAACGAACGTTTTAGTTGCTCCATGTCCTAGCCAGTGAATAGTTGTGTGGTTCCAGCTTTAGCTACCCATTGGGGAATTTCATAGAATTTACTCTGAGTGAGCTAAGAACTGTCGAACATGGGCAATATCACTTGAGAAACACAATCAGTAACAATAATCTTACCTCCAGTATTTCATAGAATTTTTATTATATAAATTGCTATTCTTTTAAAAATATCTATGTGCTAAAGGATAACTAGCAGAAGCTATGTTTTTACTTAACTTGATAACTTATTTAAAATGTCATTTACATTTACTTCTGTAGATTAGTCACAACATAGATTGGGTGTCCTAAATTATGGCTTTAGTAAAATTAATCAGTGTAGAACTAGGAACTCTGGTTATAAATGAGTTGAAATAGCTAACCATAATGTAATGGATAACTACACGGAACTATTTAATAGATTGGAATACATCCTATTTTAATAGAGAAAACATGTAGGCATGAAAAATGGTCAAAAGTAATTCAGAGGACTCCAGAAGACAGCAATGATGATACTCAGAACATTTCCAAAAAAGAAATTTATCCATGATTCTTAACAAAGAAGTATTTATTAAAAATAATATTTCTTCCTTACAAAAACTTGAAAATCACAGGAAGTAGTCACTCAAATTTAACTGAATTTCTAAAAACTGCAAGTAGATATTGAGTGAGTAAAGAACATTACAAAGGGATACTTTAAAGAACAAACAAAGAAACAAAGTGTTTTTTGTTGAGGATGAATAAAGAATTTAGATCAATATTTTAGCCAATGAGATTCAAAATGTAAATTTTAATTTTCAAGGCTAAAGTGTATGTTTGACTTCCATTATATCATTTAGGGGTTTGATATTCTATGCAATATAATTTATTTATCAGCTAATTAAAATGCACTCATTTAAGTATTAAATTTGAATGTTTTTATTATATTTGAATATCTAATTTCTGATCTTTAATTGGTTTAGTAGATATAATTTAATTATTTATGTGATGTCATAAACTCATCAATGTGAAATTCGCTATTTTAATATGCTAAGATGTAAGTAGCCAACAATTGTGGAATTACTGTGTGTAATAGAATTGGTTGTTTCATAATGTGACCCAAAGTATTAGCTCATATTGCAAGAGCATTCTTTAATTAAGGTGCTTAAAATGATTTCTGGTCACCAAGGACCAAACTGAGGGTAAAAAGCCCAAACCAAATCAAGAACAGATGAACTATAACAATAGTTGGTAGGCATGAAACATGGGATCATGAGGTCACAGTACTATAGGTGGATTCAAATTTGGGATATTTCACAAATTTTCAATATTTTTGAAGAACTTTATGATATTTTAAAATCAGTAACTATATGTCAAAATGACTGAAGGATTGATGTGTAAGGAGTTGTGTATTAAATTTTTTTATTTTATTGCATGGCTATAATAAACTATTAAATAAAACATGTCATTTGTATTTTATTTTAAACTCTAAAACAGAAAAGATTTAAGAACAACTTTATTTTGCCAGTGATAATCTCAAGGAAGAAGATGAGGTAAAGTTAAAAACTTGTGCAGTTAGTTGGAGAAAGTGGAGTTCAAATTGTGGTAACCCATGATTAAAAATCTTACAGGCAACTTTGTTAAGTGCAAGACTGAGTCTTATATTTTCTGACTATCACTAGTCCAGTTTCACCAGTAATGAGTTGAGACAAAGCCAACGGGGTCCAACAATAGCCAGATCACTCCTGTGATTTTTTTTTTTATCTCTTATATTGAATAGTAGGAGAGAGGCTACATTATGTGTATTTTAAAGTGTGACATAAGGCTATAATAACAAGTGAAAAGCAGTCAAACTTTGTTTTCCAAATTTTCATTGAGAAAACATATGCACATTTATACCCTTGCATGCCTCAAGGAATTCCCTTTATTTGCTTGTAGACGCTCTCATTGAAAATCACATCTGTTTTGAGAATCCCTTTTATACAGAGCTTTGAATAATTTTCACTAATCCTTATTTCCAACTTTAATATCTCAGTTATAAAAATTAGATATACTGAACTATAAAGCAAAGAATGGATAAGAGGCTTTAATTCCCTCTCCCATGAAATCTTCCTTGTTAAGAATTTTAGGTAATTAACAGATTTATTCATTTGCTAACTTATTCAATAAACATTTATTCTTGGGACAACAGTAATGGCATTAGTCATGGGGAACTTTTATAATCAGAGTATGTTAAACCTCTCTGTTTTTAACATGTAAGGTCAAACAAAGCACCACAAATGTCTTTGGATAAAGCTTGGAGTAAAATCCAAGCCTTTAGATTTAAAGTTTGTATCCAGTTTAATCTATCGAGACTTTGAGAAACCGTCAATTCTATAATTTTACATATCCAGGTTTCAAAATGATATGTACATTCTACTACAGGTAAATCTTTTATCATATCTCCTTGGCATAAAGTTTAAGAAGCAGAGGTGTTTGAAACCTGGATTAATTAGAAAACCTTACACCCATCCAAGTATCCCACTTACTAATATCCTTATCTAAGGGGCAATCTTTATGATGCAGTGGGGTAAGCTATTGTTTGTGATGCCCACATCTCGTATCGTAGTGACTAGTTTGAGTTCTAGCTACTCTGTTTATGATCCAGCGTCCTGCTAATGCACTTGAGAAAGCAGCCTGGGTAGATGGATGCCACCCACATGAGACACCTGGATGGAGTTCCTGGCTCCTGTCTTCAGCCTGGCCCAGCCCTGGCTTTTGTGGGCATTTGGGGAGTGAATCAATAAACGGAAGATCTCTTTCTTTGTCTTTCCTTCTGTATGTGACTCTGCCTTTCAAATAAAAATTTATGTAAAACTAAAGAAAAAAACACAATATATCTATTTGGTTAGTTGTATTAGTTATCATTGAAGTAATCATTTAATAGATCTTATAGATATCATTGTCATTCCTGAAGACCCATCTACCTTCTACATGAAACAATGTGGAGAATCCTGTAGGGATGTGTTAGGGTTTATCATGCTTGAATCATTCAGTTCTTAACGCTGTCACTATTCCACTAATCTCCGCAGTATTTTCAGAGAATGACTGTTCTATTGAACATATTCTCTTTGGTTATGTTGCATAGTTTCTGTATCTCTAAATTCACTCTCATATAATAGCTTCCATTTATTTATAGGTCAGGGTGGAATAAAAAGAAAAAACAGAAAAACATGACATGAATCAGAGTCTCCTATTGGTTTCACTATGGGGAAAAATTTGGTCAAGGCATAAATCCTCACTCTAATCTTTGGATTGCAATGACTTTCTTGTTACACAGCTATTGGTGGCATCTCAGCATCGATATTCTATTACTCTAGAAATGTTCAGTTTGTTGAGAGGGAGCCATTCAGATGTGCAGTATCCTGCATCACCCATGATAAGGTGGCTCCACCTTATCATTAATTGTTGATCAACAATTGTTGATCAAAGCCAATTGTTAACAATATATGATTCTGTCAGTTTGATGTGTCCCAGGAAAGGTGCTTGTAACAGTTAGTGTTGGTCTGGTGGAATATCAGGCAGCAAAATTAACAGATTTGAGATTATTGGTGCCCAAATGGCCTAACAAATCTAGCATTTCTATATGTGTAAATGTATGTGTGTGTGTGTGCTTGTGTGTATAAAGAAAACTTTTGGTGTTATATAAAAAAGGGTCTTGGGGGAGGGGAACCAGGGAACAGGGGTGAAGATGGTCTCAATTGCCGCTACCTGCTGAAAGGGGCATACACAGGAAAGTGGTTCCTTTTTTCTTCAGTGCTGAGACTGTGGTCAATGAAGCAGTGGCTGGTATTGGATGCCTCTGAGCAGGAAGATGTTGTGGATATGGGTTTGAACAAATCATCTCAGTGACTGAGGAAGGCATGCCCTGGAGCTATAGGAAGAATTATTATGAGGGGAGTGAGAAGAGGCACAAGCCAAGGTAGCCATGAGGATTTTTGAATCCTATTGTTTCAAAGATCATCCACTGTCAAATGTTGGATGCTCTGTCAAACAGCTTGCAAACAGCATGCCAGAGGAGACCGGATTGGTTGATGTAGAACAATGCTCTTCCTCTAAGAATAAACAGACACTCCCCTTTTCTGTTGTTAACAGATCAAAGCCCCATCAATTTTGTAAAATTACTACTGACAAGGAGTTGATTTTTGTCTTGAACCTGGAAAGATCTTGAGATATTTCATCTAAGCTGTCTTGCATATCTTTAGAAAGGGTATGCTAGTAGGAATTGGATGTGGTAAGTCCTCCTACCCATCATGCCTACTGCAGCGGCAATTCCCAAGCTGGCTAGGAGGGTATTAGGGTGACAGCTCTTTTATGGTGAATATTTGTAGTTAAAGTAACTGGTAGAGATTGGTTATTGGGAGCTTCCTTAACATTGGGAGACAGAAAGATAGGAGTGCAAGTTTCAGTCCAATGAGTGGAGAGAGGCAGAGGTAAGTGTTTATTTCCACAAGGGAAAAAGATACCCTCTTTATGTAAGCAAATTGTCAACTGAGTGGAAAACAATTTTTGAAATACATAAGTGTCTCATGCTGTTCCTGGTTTGTTCTCCCAGAAGTTGAGAGTTGCAGTGAAAGGTTGTAGTGGGTTGTGTAGTGATTTATTTTCATAAATAATAAAATGTTTGTAGGTATTTTATGAGGAGCTAATTAGCAGATTTTTTTTTTGACAGGCAGAGTGGACAGTGAGAGAGAGAGACAGAGAGAAAGGTCTTCCTTTTTCCATTGGTTCACTCTGCAATGGCCACTGCGGCCAGTGCACCACGCTGATCTGAAGCCAAGAGCAAGGTGCTTCTCCTGGTCTCCCATGCAGGTGCAGGGCCCAAGCACCTGGGCCATCCTCCACTGCCCTCCCGGGCGACAGCAGAGAGCTGGACTGGAAGAGGAGCAACCGGGACAGAATCCGGCGCCCTGACCTAGACTAGAAGCGCCGCAGGTGGAGGATTAGCCTAGTGAGCCGCAGCGCTGGCCTGATTAGCAGAATTTTTATACATGTTTGGAAGAAGACACTATGTCATCTGAGTTCCTGAGATGGGTTACTAAGGAAAAAACCCAGAGTGATGGCATGCACAGAACTGGAAGTTAGGTTTGGAGGACTCAGACTGAGAACACAATTGGTTTTATGAATTTGCCAGTAGCCTTGGGGGAGATACAGTAATTTACTCTGTGTTCAGAGGGGACAATAATCTTGATCATGACTTCATAAAGCTCAAAAGAAATATCCAACAGAGTGGCACTGCCCTGGAAGGGAGTCCTTGTGCTGGAAAAAGGAAACTTGGCTAGGAATGGTGTATGATGGTAACTGGGCCAAGGATCGACACTTCAATATAAATTTAGAGAGTCAGAGATGCTTGAGATATCATCCTCAAGAAGCCTAAAGGTCCATTCCACCTTGCCTGTGGGATAATTTTGGAGGAGAGTTTCTGCTACATCAGAAAATGCTTCTCTTTTTCCACTTCAGCAAAGAAGTGTGCTATGGTGTTGACCCAAGTAGGCCGTGAGGCAGAGACCATAATATAGGTGGGGGATGATAGGCAGAGGCATAGCCAGCAGTCCGTTGGGAGATTACTTAAAAGTGAGAAGGTGAAACTGAGTGTTGAGACGAAGAGGTGTGTGGCAAGAAAAGTTCTGTAAGGAGACTGGACAGGAGGGTGATAGGGCAGAGGTCAGGAGAAGCTGCATGAGAATCTTCTTTGGGTATGAAGGTTAAAAATTGGTGGAACAACTCATTGAGACAGAAAGGTACTCAGAAGTATAATCACGAAAATCACCCTAAAACAGAGTCCCAAAGGAAAGCGAAGATTTCTTGTTATGGTTCGAGAGGGAAATGGCAGCTTTTGAGGAGGGCTGGGACAAGATCATGAAACTGCCCAGGATGAGGGATGGGTGGGTCGCATGCTTTTTTGAGCAGTTGTGTCTTCCTCTCTAGAGTCCACTGGAATCGTTGGAGCTTGTGATCGCCACCTGCTCAGGGCCTTGCCCTGGTTGTTATCTTCCTGGGTCAGGGTGAGTTTTAACTTGGAAAAGTGAATCCAGGAGGGAAATCCTTACAATTGGCAGCTGTGTGGATGGTTAAAAGGACCAAACAAGGCCCACTCCAAGAAGGTTGAGTTGCAGTGACTTTGGGGTGACGGCTATTAAATAAACCCAATCTTCCGGACTAACTTGTAATGGAGAGTGTTGGGGGAGGGTTTAGGGAGAGAAGAATCCATGAAGCAGTATAGGAGTTGGTGTGTCAGAGCTGATGCTGGAATGTACTCCCCAAGAGAAGATGAATAAGGAAAGTCACCTAAGATGAAGGTGTGCTCATATGTGAGTTTGAAAGCCCTTATCTGGTGTAGGAAACAGGGTGTTATAAGGGAAGTTAGTTGGCTTAAGTAGTCATGCTGATAACGGTCTAGTAATTATAGGTTGAAGCCCTTGTAAGATGTGTAGTTTGATGAATTATTGAGGTTTGTTATGGAATAAGAAGCCTTTAAGGGATATTTGTATAGGGTATGGTAAAGGCAACCAAAAGATATTGAGTGTCCCAGATGCAGGGGTCTACCTGGTTGGAAAGAATATCTGAAAGGCCGGCGCTGCAGCTCACTAGGCTAATCCTCCACCTTGCGGCGCCAGCACACCGGGTTCTAGTCCTGATTGGGGTGCCAGATTCTGTCTCGGTTGCCCCTCTTCTAGGCCAGCTCTCTGCTGTGGCCAGGGAGTGCAGTGGAGGATGGCCCAAGTACTTGGGCCCCGCACCCCATGGGAGACCAGGAGAAGCACCTGGATCCTGCCATCGGATCAGCGCGGTGTGCTGGCCGCAGTGCACCGACCGCGGCAGCCATTGGAGGGTGAACCAACGGCAAAGGAAGACCTTTCTCTCTGTCTCTCTCTCTCACTGTCCACTCTGCCTGTCAAAAAAAAAAAAAAAAAAAAAAAAAAAGAATATCTGAAAGTAGTAAAATGTTTGGGGTCTCAGGAGAGGAGGCTAGCAGTAGGAGAGTACAGAAATTTACAGTCATATCTGCAATTCCAAGAATCACCCTAGGCTATCCCCTTAATATAGGTGCCCTGGTGCCCCAGCTGAATGAAAGGTTTCTTTAGCTCAGGGCCAAAAGGTTTTGTGATTCTAATCCAAGAGTCCTTCAACCCTCTGGCAGTTTCATCGTCCTTTTTTGTAAGTTAAGACAGTGCCCATGAGGAAAGCTATATTCTTTTAGTTACAATAGAACATGCCATTCATATTATACCATCATCTATGCATTTAACAGGGTTGTCATGGACGTTCCATCTCTCCCTTTATCTGATTTAGGTCTTGCATTGCAAAGGAGATTCATTGTTTGATGGGGGCATTTGGTTTTGCAGTCTCCTGTAGGTTGTACACTGTAACAGCTTCTATGCTCTGGGCTGAGGGCTGATTTTAACAAAGAATATACTGGCCCTAACCACAGAACACAAAGATCTTAAGTAGGTTGACAGAGAAACATTTATAGTTCAGCAAGCAAGAAAATACAAACCCTCTGGGTCAAAGAGGCTGGGAGATTTGCCCTTGTTAGTATAGAAAAAGCTTAAGAGGGAGTTGAAAACATGGATTTGTAGGGGGTCTATGCAGTGGTAAAAATAGCAATCTAAGACAAACCATCTTAAGATCATTTTTGGCCAGTTTTTTTTTTTTTATTTTTTCAAATAGTGACAAAGGAGGTAGGGGGAAAGAAGCAGGTGGCATCCTTTAGTAGGAAAAAGGTACAGATCCTATAGAGACAAATTGAGACCAGGCACTAGGCCTCCTCTGTGGAATATAGATGACTTTCCCTCCCTGTCTCACCCCTGCTCGCATTTGAGACTGAGTGAGAAGGGGATGATGAATGGGAAGGAGAGAGAGTGATTGAGTGTGTACAGCTCTTGTGAGATATTCCTGACAGTGGGTGAGTGTGGCAAAAAGACACTCAAGAAAGGCAGATAGATTAGGGAAAGGCCAGGGTGACTAGTTCAAAGGAAGAAGTGGACAAGCCTCAGTCTCCATGAAATATTGGCAAAGGGATTTTGGCTGCCACTAGAGAAGACAGGAGAAAGGATAGAAGTAGGCTAGGTGTGGAGCATTTCTCAGTATGAGGTTGCCCAGGACTTATCACTGGTCTCATTTCTTTTTCCTGGATGGCTCTGCCAAATATGTTACGAGAGAGAGAGAGAGAGAGAGAGAGAGATGTCATTTAGACTGGGATAAGCAAGGTTACATAGTGTAATGGACAGGATACACCTGAAACTACAGGCGGGCATCTTAGGAAAGGATTGAAGGTGGCCGCAGCCCAGATGTGGGTTTGTTTCTTTTGGGTGTAGTACAAGAAGAAATAATAACATAAACATCTGATGGGTGAGGTCATAGGAGTGAGTGAGGTACAGGATTGCCTTGGTGTATTGGAGGGAACCCATGGTGTAGAAGTGTTAGCAGTTTTCAATTTGAGCCAGATCAGAAAGAGAATGGGTCATGGACATTGATACCCTCCATCTTAGCCACCTGATGCAGGAGCAAGATAGAGATGGGTGCTGGGGGATGGGCAGCTGGAAGCTGCTATTCTGAGTGTGACTGGGTGGGAGGGAAAGAGAGCAGTAGAGAGAAGGGGATTCAGAAGGAGAGAAGGATTCTTCCAAGGGCAATTTTTGGGAGCACAGGTGGGTAGTAGGGGGAGAGAAGGGGAGGGAGCAGGGAGAAGAAGGAGGCTGAGATGAAGATGAGAAAGACTTTACAGAAGATGCAGAGGTAGGGGGCCATAAGGAAGAGGACAGGGTTGAGGCTATGATCAGCAAGACCAAAGTCAGGCTCAAACTGTAGATGCTTAGGGGCTAGAGGTTTGTTCTTTTCCCTAAGCGGTTCAGGGGTTGGAGGTTTAATCTTTTCTCTGAGTTGGTGGTGCAAGATGGATAGGGTGAAGGGTAATTACAGAGAAAGGAGAAGCCCATACATAGGGAACCTCAGACCACATTCCACTGCAAAAAGTGGGGTAGAGAGAGTGTCAGGTATCCCCAGATCTCTCAGTCCACTCAAACATGAGGAAACCAGACATCCATGGACAGAGAGAGAGAGGTTGGGCCAGAAAGGCACAGTTCCCCTGGCTGGAGGAGGGACCTTGACTAGGCAGTAGGATTTTAGAGATGAGATGACAGGAGAAAATACCAGGTCCTCCAGGGAAAACTCAAAAGGACTCACCTGGACTCCCAGAAATGTGACTGGTGTGGTGTGTTGAAAGAGTTATGGAGAGGCAGAGATTAACCATGCTCCAGTTGCTTCAAACATCACCTTCTGGGTTTCAGCACCAAATGTTAGGTTTGGGATTTTTGGGTCTGACGAAAGGAGTGATAACCAGTTAACAAAGGCACTCAAGGCCGGCGCCGCGGCTCAATAGGCTAATCCTCCGCCTAGCGGCGCCGGCACACCGGGTTCTAGTCCCGGTCGGGGCGCCGGATTCTGTCCCGGTTGCCCCTCTTCCAGGCCAGCCCTCTGCTGTGGCCAGGGAGTGCAGTGGAGGATGGCCCAGGTGCTTGGGCCCTGCACCCCATGGGAGACCAGGAAAAGCACCTGGCTCCTGGCTCCTGCCATCGGATCAGCGCGGTGCGCCGGCCGCAGCGCGCCGGCCGCGGCGGCCATTGGAGGGTGAACCAACGGCAAAGGAAGACCTTTCTCTCTGTCTCTCTCTCTCACTGTCCACTCTGCCTGTCAAAAAAAAAAAAATAAAAAATAAAAAAAAAAAAAAAAAAAAAAAAACAAAGGCACTCAAGACTTTCTGTTAGAAATTAAGAGCGTGGTAGAACGAAGTAAGGGTCCAGCCTACATGGATAGCAGGAGGGGGGTCTGAAGTGAGTCCTTAGTCTGCCATGCAGCAGGCAGAGGTCCTATTTAAGCTGCTTGTTGACTTGCAGACTTGCAAGACTTGCAGAATGGCACGCTGTCTGTAATAAGGTGGACTTGAATGTGCAGACAGCCCCGCTGCCACAATTTACAAAATATGGCTCTGTCAATCTGGTGTGTCCTGGGAGAAGGGCTTGTAGAAGTTGGTGCTGGTGTGGTGGAATACCAGCAGTCAAATGATCACATTGGAGATTAACTATTAGTATGACAACAGCCTAACAGATCCTGACAGCAGCAGTGGAGACTTTAGGAAGCTTTGTTTCATAATAGTATTTAGATTTTTCATGCAATTTTGAAAATAGTACATTTAACTGTATTTTTTGTAAATATTGTGCAAATTCATTATAGGTCTATACTTTTACCATACTGACATAAAGACTAGTAAATGTTGCACAAAATTATACTATAAGGCTAATTATTAACAAACTCTTACTATTTCTTGGAAAAACAGTTTTAAAAAGTAACCATAAGGCATGTGAATCTTGACTATGATCAAACTTTTGTCTACTACTTGTTATTTTTATATTCTAACCTCATATAAGAGTATCTCAGAAAGTTTGTGGAAATGCAAGTTTGAAAGTCATGCAGAATTTTTTCATAATATGCATTTTCCATGAACTTTTTGAAGACTCCTCATACCTGTGAATTCCCAATTTTATGCACCAAAATAAAATAATCTTTTAATTCTATTTTTCTGTGAACATTTGAAGTATCTTCAGATCTGACCAAATATGTCAAGATCATTTTTTTTATTATATTTTTAAAAAGAGATGATTACCTTATGTTGGAGTCTACATAGATTTCTTTGAAGGGAAAATTCAAGAAAGTATTTTCATCTGATTAAAGTATATTTTGGGGGAAGAGAGAAGACATGAGCCTGATATTGTGTCAATCAGTCCCAGTTTCCATGCCTGGAAAGATCATCCTATAATTCATTAAAAGGCAGACAATAGGATTTAGGAAAGATCGTTTCTGAGTATATGCCATCACAATTTAAAGTGTTTGTAATTAAATAGCTCAAATAACAAAAACACTGATGTTCAGTAATAACCTTTGGGAAAATGAGGGAATCATCATATATTCGTTTACACTCACACATAGGTCTACCATTATACTTCATTTTGTAGTTCACTGTGAAATTAGCAACAAAGCCAATGTATTCATATGTTTTAGTATGTGCTTGTTTTATACTTACGTTTCTCATACAGTTATATATATTGAGACTGTGTGTATGTGTGTGTCTACGTATTGGCATAGCGTCTGCTAGAAAATACATGATGTTCTTTCCTATATGCTTAATTTTCATTAATATGATGATTTTCTTTTTCTAAACAATTTGAGACACTGGTTAGACATGTTATGATTATTCCATCATTATAGCATTTTGTCTTTATAAAGGTCAACTATCAGTCACAGACAAATCATGGCATAGCCACCCTACCATGCTTCTTGGCAAGTCTGGGCTTGCGTGAGGGCTATGTGTGAACATACTCTTGAAACCATTTAGACCTCTTCCATAGCATGTTCGTTAACACAGGAAGAAACAATGAGACTAAATTGCGATAATCTCTTCACAAGGTAGAAGTATACCTTAAAGTCACATTCCAAGAAACTGAGGCAAAATGAGGTTAGAAAAGTGCGAAGGTTAAGACCTCACCATTGAGTAAATATTCTAGATAAAACGTGGGCATATTTCCAGTTTAATATACAGATGACTGAAGTGGGCCTTCATGTGGAACACATTTAAAGCAATTTTCTAGAAGCATGTCTCCCAGCAGATACACTTGTTGAAGTGACATCTTCAAAAGTAGGAAAGCTAGCGTGACCTGGCAGTCCAGTCTCATGCCTTGTTAGTCATGCTTCCTGGTTTCTTCAGATGGGGAGGGGTTGATTTTATTTGTGATTAGAAAGACTGCACATAAACTGAAAATCAGCAGGAGGTGAAGGCATACTCCTTGGCTTGACTACCAGGCGAAGCCTTCTCGGCAGTCACAGGAAATGGGTCAATTAGGAAACCTCTGATCTCATCAGTTTGGGAGCTCAGGGAAAGAGACATTTTGGAAAGCATTTTGAAGGACGAAAGACAGTATCATGAATGAAATGTCAGTGGCTTATGCCATCAAGAACAAGAGGGAAATTCCCAATGCATTTGTTGTTTAAAGCTTAGACATGCTCCTGTCTCTCACAGCATATCTATTTTTCCCTTGTGCTTTAGACTGGATCCCCATGACTTGCAGAGTACCAGGCAGAAGATGCTTAATAAATCTTTGCTGAATGAATGAATCATTGTGCTAACCACTCAAATCTATCTTCATTCTGCATCCCAACTTCATTTTCTCCATTATTTATAGATTGCTATATTAATATATACAAATGCTTTGATATAATATGAGGCTTTCTCTACTAAGCGAGCACCCTTGGTTTCCTATGTATATTTAAAGCTATTTTTAACATGAAATCTATTTTTATGAAGGTAATACAGCTCATATTTTGAAAAAAAATAATGTTAAAGCAGCCACAGATCTCAAACATTTGATTCATCATTTCTTACTGTTCTTGCACATTTCTAAATGTTTTACTTATCATGCTATTTCTCTATCAATTTTGCACATTATTTATGGACATTATGCTATAATTGTTGAGGATTTATCTATCTTCTACACACATCTACAGGGCCAGTCTCTGTTTCTCTGCACCTTCCATGTCCAGTTTTACTGCACTTGAGAGTTATTTCAACTGTCAGTGTTCTCATTATTGTGATTATAGCCACATCTGAACAAAGTGGCATGCTTTATTTCTCTCACAACTTTTTGTTTTCTGGGAATTCCTTTTAAAATTTGTTTAGCACATGTTGTACCTCCTGTAAATTATTCACAATTGCCTCCAAATGATCGTTCAAACCCGAACAGTCAAAATAGCTCAACTGCTCTAACAAGAAACCCTACAACCTCCGTGACTCCGTGCAAGTTCATTTCTTGCTCATGTCACAGTCCAGTGTGGCAGCTGGGGTTTCTATGTCACAGAATCAACCTCAGCGCCCCTAAATCCTCACAGCTCTTCATGCAGTTTTTGCATCTAGATATTAATAAGCACCAATAGAAAGAACACAGGTTGGGGCTGGTGTTTGGCCTGGTAAGTAAGATGCCCACATTTCATATCAGAATGTCTGGGTTCAAACCTCTGCTCTGCTTCTGATTTCAGCATTCTTAATAAAGTGCACCCTTGGTGGCAGCAGTGATGGCTCAAGAAGTTCGGTCCCTGCCACCCACATGGGCTCCCCTTCCTGCCCAGCTCCATCATGCTGGCATCTGGGGAGTGAACCAGCAGAAAGGAGCTCTGTTTAACTCGCTCGCTCTCTGTCTCTGTCTTTCTCTCTCTCTGTCTCTCTTTCTTGTGTGTGTGTATGTGTGTGTGTGTGTGTGTGTGTGTGTTTACCAAACAAATGAGAATTTAGACAGCATGGAGGCTGGCACAAGTCATTTTACGGGCATGTTCCACCAGTTGGAACTCAGTTACATGCCTGTGCACCTGCATGGGGCTCAGAAATGAACACTAGTAGGGAGCTCATGAAAAGCACTGGCAGTCTGCACTGTACAAGCACTTATCAGTTTTTAAATACACCCTTATTTCAAATAACCTGTCATTCCCACCCCGCCCCCTGCTTTTTTTTTTTTTTTTTTTTTTTCTCTTGGAGAACTTCCTATTGCCAGCCATTCCTCTGCTTCTCTTTGGTCCTGCCCCACAGTCACTGCTCTGGAGAATTCCTTTACTGTCTCCTGTGTTGCACCTGAGTTGTCTGGGTTTTCAGCTCTTCCTGTTGATTGATTTATCATCTCATTTGGAGGACCTATTCTTAAAAATGGCACACGGAAAGTGTATCTTTTTGAGTCCTTGCATGTCTGAACGTGTCTTTGAATACATTAGGCTGACAATTTGATTGGATATACAATTCTAAATTCAAAATAATTTCATTTGAGAAATGGGAAGGCATTCATAGACACTTCTGGATTCGTGATTGCGCTTAAGAAATCTCTTACTATTCTCCTCCTCCATCTGATCTGTTTCTAGAAGATGGTTGGCTTCCTCTCCTGGTTCTTGTGTTTCTGTTATTGAAGAATGATGTAGGTTGGTATGTTTCATTAATGCATTAACTCATTTAAAATTTTATACTCCTGGAATTTTAGGGGGGTTTTGATCTTTAAATTTCATGGTATTTATTTCTGGATAATGTTTACATTGTTTCTTTTATTTAATTTTTCCATCTCTTTCAACACAAAAATAACTCTTTTCTGTAACTTTCTGGTATTTTCAAGCATCAGGAAAAATTTTTCTCCACTATTTTTTATTTATGTAACTTTTAATTATATTTTCCTGAAGATTTTTTCAACTTAATATTCCATACTGTCAACAATATACTTTCAATTTCAAGAGCTTTTTTTTCTTGTCTTTGTATATGATATGTTTCCTTTATTTTCTCTACGAATGGAGTAAAAAGGCATGTGTTCTGTTCATCTTGTTGAACCACAAATTACTCTAGTTTATTTTCTCCGGAAAATAAACCTCTCATCTCCTGGAATCTAGATTTAGCAGATGGAGGAGCTTATGGTTGGTTGATTGAATGGCAGTGGGAATGGAGTTTTCTGTACACAGACATCTAACCAAACCCCTATGTTTACCCCACCACCTGGCCTCCTTCTATGCTGGTATTTCTGCTCAGGTTTTGAAGGGGGAATTAGTTTCTTCTTGTTCATAACCCTTCCTGCAAGTCACACAGTGTGTAAAGTCTGCTCTTGCAGATTAGGAGCCGAGCAAACCTCCATCTGATGCATGCTCTTCCGAACATCATCTATTGATGTCTCCTCTCCTTTTAATTGTCTTTATGGCTTATTTAATATTTTAAAATTCCTTTATTGTTGTCCTACAAGATTTCGGGGAAAGGAAAAGAACACTTATCGTCCATGTGTTATTTTTAACCGGAAGTCCTACGTGTCCATTTATATATCTGTTTATTACCTCAATGCTATGTTGATTGAATTGGAAATCACATCTATTTAATTAGTGCACATAAACTCCATACACAGGAAGCCGTCACTATTATTATGACACATAATATTGTCACCTTGTTTTCCCTGGTTCTCCAGGATGCTTTTTGTGTTCTCTCACTGGGTTAAGGTAGCCTTTGCGAAGCAGCCAAGCCATATCTTCTCATAGGCTCCCACCTTGTTCCCTTCCCGGGAACCCCTCTTCCCACAGGGAGGGACATGTTCCACCACTCCTGTGTAGTGTCACAGCATTCCTGGCTCTGAGCCTCGCAACCTGAAAGACAGGACTGTGTGTGGTAAGGCCTCCATGAGACCTGTCTCTGCATAAGCAGAACCTAGAAGATAGGTGACACACCTACCTGGGGAAGAGGGACAAGGAAAGTAAATGATAAATGTGTGTGTGTGTGTGTGTGTGTGTGTGTGTTGGACTTTTCTCATAGCAGGAATTTTTCCAGAAATAGTAGGGAGGCAGCACAATACAGTGACTGCCAAGAGCACAGCGTCAGGATCAGTAAGTTTTACCTTTCCTGGCCTTCATGAAAGCAGGTGAGTTATCGGGATATTTTCAACCTAGGTTTCCTCATTTTTTAAATGGAGACTAAAAATAGACTCCTTGCCTATTTCAAAGCAATACTGTGAAAGTCACATGCGATGATCTATGAGAAAGGGCTTTATAAACACTACTGACACAGAAACAATAGATTTTTGGATTAAATTGAGTAGTAGATACATTAACTAGGTCAGGAATATAATTATTGTTGCATAGCACAAAGAATTATTTTAAATCAGTGTGTTAACAGTGGAATAAAGTCAAAAGGTAGTTATGCTCTCTTCTATCCCTCCCAAGGCCCATGGACACACACTTGTAATACACATAGATATGGCTGATGGTTGCAAGCTGTCATCAATATGGATTCCCAGTATATACATTTTGAAAACCTACAGCCTGAATCTTCTGTACTTTCACCTAGTAGAGCTAAAACAAGTTTTACGATTTAGACTGCACTTTGTCAGACTGGAGTAGATTGAGAGGCACCAAAATACTAGGGACGGCCCATAAGTCTGTAGAACTTAAAGGCGTGCTTCTTTACTGATATGAACTCATTACTCACAGAAACCCCAGGAAGGCATTGGTATGATGCCTACTTTCAAGATAGGAACAGTGGAGGTACATAAAACAAGACTTCTCCATAATTGTCCAACAGAATAGACAGATTTCTGTAGGAGCCAATCTTTTCTCGAAGACTCCTCTTTCTCGCTTTGCTGCTGTTTGAGTGTATGATTGAGGCTTGGTTTGGGGTGTTCCCTTGCCTCTTCCACAAGAAATGCCCTGGGAGATGCTGCCTAGCTGGTAAGCTCACCACCCCCCGTGCTACACTGCTAGGGCATCAGGTCCGAACTGAGGTAAACCACTGACATTTAGTCAGTCATCTCATTCTTTTTCAAGGCAAATGCAAGCAATAGGTTTGGAACTTCTAAGTTTTCTTCCCATGGCTATTAAACTGCTCTATATCCAAGTTTGTTTTCTTACATTTCCCATCCATCTATAAATTGGAGATGGTGGAATATGCCCACAATGTGATCCCAAGAGGGGCAGCCAGGGTCTTTGATTTGTGGGCAAAACAGAACAGGGCTGCCACCCACTAGGCACCTTGGACGTGTTTGTGTGTGCTCATTATTTTGTTGAATGGTAACCTGTTGATCTCTGAAGTGAATTCAGGAAGCAAGGCTAAAGATGATGCATAGTGATTAATGGGCTCTTGTGAACACATCCTAACTTTCAAAACACCAGTTTCTTACCAGCTCCCCTTTTATTTCCTGGAGGCCCTTCTCTACCCTCCACTTGCAATTTAGCTTCTTGCTGTCTGCATAGACGAGACACCCACTCCGAGCAAAGGAGAGCATGGCGGGGGCCCCTTGAATAAGAGATATCCAAGAAGACATTGAGAAACAAATGAATAAAAACGAGCTTGCTGCTAGGGTTAGAAATCCCACAGTGTGTGTCTTATTGCAGCGGCTGAGTCACTGGCCAGATTAGCCCGAGGTGAGCTGGGCACATCCGCGTTAGGACTCGGGGACACGCCTTCTTCTCACACAAACCTCCCAGAGCCCAGTCGCCTCGGCGGACTCCGAGGGGTGGTGCTACCAGCTCTAACACTTGCAGTCCTAACGCGAAGGGACTGGGGACCGACCGGCGTTGGGCCGATCGGGCGCCACAGGTTGGAAAAAGAAGGAGCTGACCCCATGACTGTCGCCCTGTGAAGCAGATCCTGGGTCTTGGCTGCAGGCAAAGCGCAAGGAGTCGCGGGGCTCTGCAATTTGCCCCCAGCCCTCTCGGCGCGGAAACTTCGCAGGCTGGTGAGTCGGGGAGGGCGGCCGCCGCCGCCGCTGGAATGCGCTGCCACCCGCGCCGGGGCCCCAGCGCCGCCTGCGCCCGGCGGGCCTGGGTCGGTGCCTCGGGCGCCCGGGCTCGTGGGCGGGCGGGCGTGCGCGCGTGGAGCGCGGTTTCCTGCAGAAAGCCCCGGGAGGAGGCAGGGGCGGTGTGCGCCGCCGCTGGCAAACTCGAGCTGGCCCTCTTTGTTTTAGGGTTTGCTTACCCAACAGCTGGCCAGGACACAAAGCAAAGCAAAGCAAAACTGGGCACAGCCATACGAATTTGCGTCCATTGCTTCTCCAAACACAACCACAATAATGCTAAGAATAAGAGTGATGATGATGTGTTTAGAGTTTCATTCCAGGAGAGGTGACTTGGTGAGGCAAGGCAAGCAGCTGACAGGTCGTTTCCTTAGCCACCAGAAATCATAGAGCAATTCTCGTGTTCCAATTTCTTGTTCTACTATCTGATTCCAAGTGTTGCAATGCCTAGGCTGTGAAGGTGTGTGTGCTTGTTCAAATGGTCACAATAAATTAGCTTCCAAGGTATTCCCACCCAGTGGAGCGCTACCTAATTAAGCCTCTGAAAACTACTGTAGCAGGTGAGCTGCGAGCAGACTGGGTTCCTAAGAAAAACTCGTGTTTGCTTAAAGCCATCATGCATGTTTACCAGCCTTTATGTCCAAATCTAAAACTAAAGGAGTAGCATTCCAGTTGTTTAAATGGCACATCACTACATGAAGCCCAAATGCATAATACAGAGTTTACCAGCAAGAAAAATATTATTTAATATAATATAGCAGTGAATTTTGCTTTAGTTTTGTTTAAAAGAAAAGTATTTATGGTTCTTAATATTTAAATTGAGGCATTCAGCTCAAGATATGTATAAATAGATTTAGATTAATTTTATGGTTACAAGTTTTGAAAAACTGATGGAGAAGATGGACTTCTGCATGTTTATAAAGTTAGATATTTAAGTTTATTGACTTTCTAGGCTATTATAAAGTCCAAATTATAGAGTGAGAGCCATACTTATACCCTTCAAACACCCCCTCCCCCCAGTATTTATCTTTCATAGTTTCCTAGTATAATTGTCTGCCCAGACAGCATGAGCCATTCTTGAAGGCAAGAAGAGATTCTTATGGATGACCAAAAAAGGATAATCTTAAATTGTCTTGACAGATATTGGGACAAATAGTTTGATATTAATGAGTTTTTTCCTCTTAAGAACTGACTGTGGACTCCCAATGTTATCATTATTGCTTTCAAAAGGAAAACAAAACATTGCAGATGAAACTGGGTGAGCCTGTTCTCATGGTTGCCAAGAAGGAATAAAGAGAATCTGTCGAATGTTAGCAAACCACAACTCTCCTTTCTGGGAGGCATTTCTGAAATAGGCATGTTTGACCTGGGAGAGTAACTCTACTAGAAGAGAACTGATCTAGTGGGCTCTTTGGTATCCAGCTGAATCGCAGACTGCCTGCTGGGTTCTGAATTGCTGTTTATTCATTGAACTCTTCTTCTGGAAAAAGTGGGCGATATCTGAAGTCCCTGGTGGTTCAGAATAGAAATCTGCTCTTTGCTCACTCTCACCCTTAGACACCTTTGATTAGGTTTCTGGTCTCACTAACCAGTGGAGCATGAAGCATAGACAAAATATTCACGTAAAGCTCATCTCACAATTAATCCAGTTTCTTGTGTTGATTCATCAAGGCAGGTTAGTCAATAGTTCAGCTCTTGAGCAACTGGTTGTAATGTTGAGATGCAGGAAAATAATGACAGTGAAGATCAGTACAAGCCAGGTGTTTGCCATGAGAGTATGTCACTTTCTAAAGACTGATGCCACTGAATGCCAAAGTGGGTGGTGATTCCTTATTCATTTATATATATATATATGTATATATATAAGACATATTTTGTGTGCATTTATGGGACTTAAGTTTATACTATAATAGTAAGAAACAGCTGTATCTCTAAGTGTAATATGAATCTTAGTGTAAGTCTCCTATTATGAAAGCATTACTTAACTTGTTTCACACCCTTGGCAGCCAGTTATTCATGTTCTCCAAATATGTTTTCCAACCTTTTCTCACCAGATTTATTTAAATGACCAGAACTTGTCTATATTACCAGTAATAACATTCCACTTAACAAATGGCCCCAAAAAAGCCTTCAATAGGTTCCATGTTTTCAACTAATCAACTGCTCAGTATCTGGAGAAAAATAAGATACTATATTAACTTGCTTGCTCATTTATTCAATAAATATTTATGAAGAGTGTCAAGCACCATTCTAGGCTTTATATTGGACAAAAATGAACAAAATAGATAAATTCATGCTGCCATTGAGCTTGCCTTTTATTTGGGAGGGAAAGAGTAGGTAAGATGTGCAAGTTAAAGCTATGGGACAATAGAAGTAAGTGCTATGGAGAGAGTAGAAAGTAGAGAAGGCCTGCAGAAAGTGTAGGTGAAATGGAACAGAGGGTATAGAAACTTGTGGTCAGGTGCCCCTAGCAAGCCTTGTTGAAATGGTATCTCAGTCTTGTTCTAAAGCAAGAAAGGGAGTGAGCTGTGTGAATACAAGGAGGAAGAACATTACAGAATGAAGGAATAGCAAGCAGAGGTTTGCTTGGTACCCTCCAGGAACAGCAAAGAAGCCTGTGCACCTGCAACACTAAAAGTGAGGAGAGGGGGACAAGAAATGGAGAAGAAGCCATAATGAGGCCAAGTGACAGGGATGCTTTAAGGCTTTTGGTTTTTATTCTGAAGGAAATAAGAAATCATTATGGTTTAGAGATAGCCTGTTGAACATTTTTCAGTGAGTAGTTATTGAGTATGCTACAAATTTTAATAGTCTAAGTACTATGGATTAGATGCCAATATAACATAAAAGAGCTGTGCTATCACAGGAATCCCCTTCTAGTGTGGGGAAGTAGACACACACATACATAAACAAATGAGCACTCTGCAAATTTCAGTGTTCTTAAGGAAACCATGTTAAAGATTTATTTATTTATTTGAAAGGCAGAGTTGCAGAAAAAGAGAGGGAGAGACACAGAGAGATCTTCCGTTCATTGATTCATTCCCCAAATGGTCAAAATGGCCAGGAGCTCCTTCCAGATCTCCTGTTTGGATGGCAGAGGCCCAAGTACTTGGACCATCTTCTGTTACTTTCCCAGGCACAATAGTAGAGAGACGGGTTGGAGTGGAGCAGCCGAGACTTGAACCAGTGCCCAAATGGGATGCCAGCATCTCTGGCAGCAACTTAACCCGCTAAACCACAACACGGGCTGCAGGAAAACATGTTAAAAGGTTAAAATATTAAGTGACCTAGAGGAAACTGCTTGTGATTCAGTGAGTAGGAAAAATCTCAGGGGAGGTGATACTTTTTCTTTTCAGTTTGATTTTATTTTAAATTAACATGGAATAATTCAGTACTAGTGGGGTTTTTTGCGTGTGTATGTGTGATAGTTTAACACATGTATACAGGCAACATTCTGTGTCTGTGGGTTCTGGATCTGTCAATGCAACCAACTTCAGATTTCTTTTTTTTTTACTTTTATTTAATAAATATGAATTTCCAAAGTACAGCTTGTGGATTACAGTGCCTTTTTCCCCCCATAACTTCCTTCCCACTCACAACCCTCCCATCTCCCACTCCCTCTCCCCTTCCATTCACATCAAAATTCATTTTCAATTCTCTTTATATACAGAAGATCAATTTAGTATATATTAAGTAAAGATTTCTACAGTTTGCACTCACACAGAAACACAAAGTGTAAAGTACTGTTTGAGTACTAGTTATACTATTGATTCACATAGTACAACACATTAAGGACGGAGATCCTACATGGGGAGTAAGTGCACAGTGACTCCTATTGTTGATTTAACAATTGACACTCTTGTTTATCGTGTCATTAATCACCCTAGGCTCTGGAAGCCTTTTGAGTTCGCCAACTCTGATATTATTTCGACAAGGACATAGTCAAAGTGGAAGTTCTCTCCTCCCTTAAGAGAAAGGTACCTCCTTCTTTGATGGCCCATTCTTTCTGCTGGGATCTCACTCACAGAGATCTTTAATTTAGGTTTGGTGTTGTGTTGTTGTGGTTTGTTTGTGTGTTTTTTTTTTTTTTTTTTTTTTTTTTTTTGCCACAGTGTCTTGGCTTTCCATGCCTGAAATACTCTCATGGGCTTTTTAGCCAGATAAAATGCCTTAAGGGCTAATTCTGAGGCCAGAGTGCTGTTTAGGACATCTGACATTCTATGGGTCTGCTGTATATCCTGCTTCCCATGTTGGATCATTCTCTCCTTTTTAATTCTGTCAGTTAGTATTAGCAGACACTAGTCTTGTTTATGTGTTACCTTTGACTCTTTTTTTTTTTTTTTTTTTTTGACAGGCAGAGTGGACAGTCAGAGACAGAGACAGAGAGAAAGGTCTTCTTTTGCCATTGGTTCACCCTCCAATGGCCGCTGATCCGATGGCGGGAGCCAGGTACTTATCCTGGTCTCCCATGGGGTGCAGGGCCCAAGCACTTGGGCCATCCTCCACTGCACTCCCTGGCCACAGCAGAGAGCTGGCCTGGAAGAGGGGCAACTGGGACAGAATCCAGCGCCCCGACCGGGACTAGAACCCGGTGTGCCGGCGCCGCAAGGCGGAGGATTAGCCTAGTGAGCCGTGGCGCCGGCTCCCTTTGACTCTTAATCCTATCATTGTGATCAATTGTGAACTGAAACTGATCACTTTGACTAGTGAGATGGCATTGGTACCTGCCACCTTGATGGGATTGAATTGGAGTCCCCAGGCACATATCTAACTCTACAGTTTGGGTCAAGTCCGATTGAGCATGTGCCAAATTTTAATCTCCTCCCTCTCTTATTCCCATTCTTATATTTAACAGGGATCACTTTTCAGTTAAATTTAAACACCTAAGAATAATTGCGTCCAACCTCAGATTTCAACCATTTGAGAAATGATTGTGTCTGTACTGAAGGTATACAGACATTTTTTCCTTGTCGCTATTCCCTGGACAATACAATATAACAATTCTTTACATTGTATTCGATAATGTAAGTAAGATGTAGATGATTTGAAGCATGCGTCTGCATCTTTTTATATCTAAAAGGGTCCTAAAACCAATCTGTACATTGTGTAATGATCAGATGAGGATGTTTAGCATATTAATCATCTCTTATTGTTTCTTTGTGGTAAGAACAGTCAAAAGCTAAGAATTTTTTTTTTTTGACAGGCAGAGTGGACAGTGAGAGAGAGAGAGAGAGAGAAAGGTCTTCCTTTTTTCCGTTGGTTCACCCCGCTATGGCTGCTGTGGCTGGCACACTGTAGCCGGCGCACTGCGCTGATCCGAAGCCAGGAGCCAGGTGCTTCTCCTAGTCTACCATGCGGGTGCAGGGCCCATGGACTTGGGCCATCCTCCACTTCACTCCCGGGCCACAGCAGAGAGCTGGACAGGAAGAGGAGTGACCAGGACAGAATCTGGCACCCCGACCGGGACTAGAACCCAGTGTGCTGGCGCCGCAGGTGGAGGATTAGCCTATTGAGCCACGGCACCGGACAAGAAAATTTTTTTTTTAAGATCATTCCAGCTTCCTAGAAGAGAACGGGTTGCCAGAAGACCAGAGTAGAAGAGAAACCACTTAAGAGGCTGTTCCAGCAGACCAGAGAGGATAGTGGCATAGAGTAGGATGAGCTGTGGTTCTGGAGAGACGGATTCAGGAAATATCTGAGGGCAGAGCTGACAGAACTTGCTAATGACTTGGATCAAGAGTAGGATGAAGGAAAGGAAGGACCAAAATGATCACTAGGATTAGTACTGTAGATACTGGGAAGATGGTCAAGTCAGTTCTTAGGATGGATAAAGCTAAGGAGGACATAGATTTGAAAGGGAAATGAAGCATGCATTTACAGCCCATTGAGATATTTTTATGCTTCCAAATTGGGCTTTTGCAAATATGAATCTGGAGCAGCACTTAGAGGAAGTCACAGCTGAATATAGACATTTGGCTATGGATGCGTTGGGACCTACGGTCTTGAGCACATCTCCTAGAACGATTCTAGAAAGAGGAAATAAATAGATGTCCAAAGACCAACCTTTGGGCTTCTCCAATATTTAGTGGATGCAGTAAAAAGACAGTCAACTTGGAAGTAACCTAGAAGAGAGTGTCATGATGACCCCAAGCCAGGAAGTTTTTCAAGCAGAGAGTAAGAGTCCATGGTGTCAGATGTTGCTAAGATGAAGAGTGAGACAATACGGAGTCACTGGTGACTTTGATAGGAGATGGAGTTCTGAAAATAATATGTCAGGAGAACTAACTTTTATAACTTCTGAAAATACTGCTTTACCTAATCACAAAAGGAAACAATAAAGAGACCACTAGAAAAACTGATGAGGCTGCATGGAAACTCCAATACAATCTGTTTTTAAAATGCCTTGTAGAACTGATAAACAAAGGAACATGCAATTAGCAGTAATTAAAAAGGTATCACATGAACTGTCAGCCTAGTTTAAAGAAGAGTAGAACCCAGAGTGGGCTGCAACGTGGAAAAAAATGTGAAGAAAAGAGAAAGATCCTTTTGGTATTATTCAGAGCATACCAGTAAATTCAGAATGGTCATCTGACATCATGGTAGTGGACATGAGAGAAAGTGAAATAACTCAGTTTCTATTTTGCTTCCCTCTTCTTTCTGTATAAAAGAGAATTATGATCAACAATGGAAGCAATAAACAACACTCAAAGTTACAATCTAAGAAAGTTGAGAAGTTAGTATGATCTACATAGCTTCTTTAAATTGAAAAGAATAATGAGTGGAGTGGTCAAGAGAACCTGCATGAGGAAATAGCATTTCAGTTGAGAACTAATGGATGCCTGGGTACTAGTCAGGTGAACTGGGATAGAATAAACTGAGGGGCAAACACATCTTCCAAGGTCCTAACCTGGAAAGGCTGGTAACCAGGAGAGACTTGAGTCACTACTTAGGAACTCATTTCAGGGAAGGGAGAAGGGGAGGAAGACCAAGAACTGCCCTGACCCTGGACTTGCTTGTCTGAGATGTTGACAGGATTGTACTGAGAAACTGAACTTCATGATCTTGAAACTCTCTTCCAAAACTGTGACAAATACAAGAGCACAATTTGTTCAATATTTTATAGACATTCTACATCCAAATTTAAAATTGATACTGAAAGTCATAAGAAATAAAGTACATCAAAATAAGTTAAGTAAACTGTAATTGTTTAATATACAGAAATTCAGGAGCATTTTTAGGTAGATAAAGAAATATTCAAGGATAGTCCACATAATTTTGGGAATAATTCCATAGAACTCAGACATACATGTCATAAACTGATGGGATTTAAATCAAACAATTAGGGGAGTAGGCTTTAACCTAGTGCTTAAGATTCCACATCTCACATTGGAGTACCTGGGTTCAATTCCTGGATCTGACTTCTGACTCCAGCTTCCTGCTAACACAGGCCCTGAAAGGCAGCCGTGATGGCTCAAGTAATTAGGTCCCCGCCACAACATGGGGGACCTAGATTGAGTTTTCAGCTCCTGGCCCTGGCCCTACCCCAGCCTTGACCACTGTGGACACTTGGAGAATGAACCCGCAAATGGAAACATTCTCTCTCTCCCCTCTCTTCTCTCTCTCTCTCTCTCCTCTCTCTCAAAATGAATAAAATAAAATAAACCAAACCATTAGGAAGATCAGGAAGTCTACTATTAATCAAATGCTGTCAGTGTTAAATAGATTTTAGCTATGGAAATGGCATTTAGTCTCCTTAAGATCTCGGTTTTCTGTTGTGTAAAATAAGAGGTACAAATTCATTTTTTAACATCTCCACTCTGTTGCTCTATGCCTGGGTAACCTATAATTCTTGCATTCTTTCCCCCTCTTCCATCCCTTTGTGCACCTATACATTTAAATGGTTGGACAGATAGATGGATAATAGATAGATCAATAGATAGAAAGATTATGGATGAATGGATGGATAGACAGATACAAAGAAAAATTCATTTAGAAAGTTTAGGAAAATATGTAAGACTTTATTTTAGGCTTCTTTTCTGTAGCACATAAATCGATTCTCAATTATACTGAACTCAGGGTCAACCCAATCTGTTTTCTTCTTGTTTCTCCTTAGTTTATTCAGAAAAATAAAACTTTGTGTTAAATCTGACCTGAGGGATACACCAGAATAGGAATAATTAGAAAAATCAAAACAGTTTTTTTAACTGTATTTGTTCAATCTAATTTAGGTAAGGTCATGAGAGCCTGAGAAATTAATATAAAGATTTACTTAGTTCCAATGTCTATGGTTCAGAATATGTCATTTTCACAATAAAATAGATTATTAGTAAATGTTTCTGATCATGTCTAAGTATTATAAATATAGAATTAGATTTATCAAAGAGGGGGAAATAAAACTAGGCATCTCTTCGTGCTTAAAAAAATTAGAAACTTTTTCTGGTGTCAATAGTTGCCACATATTGACTTAGGTATCTTCTTGGATTAATTTAAGCCTCTGATTTTTTGAAGTTTATCCCCAAATGCTGCAAAATACATAAGCAACATGATCAGTTTGTTAATTTCTTATTTCCTTGAATGAATTGAAGATAGACACCAAAACTAACCACATGAAAACTGTTATTCCCAGCTCATATGCCTACCCTATCCCAGGAAATCTTTGCTCTTGATAAGCCCTAAGATTACTAATACTTATACTCAAATTGCACCTGTCAAGGTTCAGAGGCAATGGGTTCTATTATAGAAGCCATGCAGAAAACAATGCTACAAACCTTAGGGGAAAAATTACTGTAGTGAAAATATTATCATGTTTATAACTAAAGTTAAGACATAATGAACAAGGTCAATGGGTTATCATATAAAAGGCCTATTTAATCATCAGTTGGAAATGGAATGCTGGTTGATAGGGACTAAATAGTACCAATAAAATGAAATGAGCAACTTTGGCTTTGCTTTTCTCCTGAGATCCCATTGGCCATCCTCAGATGCTACTTATTTTGAAACTGGTCCTTACAATTTCCCCTCACTTAGATTTTAATTTTTCACCTAGCTACTAGGAAAACCAAGCAAATAAAAGTAGAATGTGGACCTCATTAGCACTACTTCTGGACACCTTAAATTCTAGTGCCCTGTCCCTGCTGCAAAATTTACATACTTAATGAGAATTTGTTCCATCCGAAACTACAAAGAAGTGTGGGAGGGTGAAATGGAAAGTGGAATGTGAGGACTCTCGTTCAGTACAGCTTGACCTGCAGTGGTAGTTACAGTACCTGGCAGGCTGTTCTCCTCTGCACACTTTTCTTCGAAGAAGCTAAGTATGCATCTGTTTTCTTATGCAAGTGCTAAGGGACTCTTTTAATTCTATATTGTGTTTTTTGTGTAAAATGACTACAAGATAATAATTGAGTTTCTATGAAGATGAATTTCCCTTGAATTATAATGTTTTGCTTTCTAATTCCCAACTGTTTTTTGAATCAAGTGTTCTTTCATGGTTCTGACTCAGCATCCACTCGTTTCAAGTACATTTTTAACTTTTAAAGTGAACTAGTGCATAAGGTCAAGGAACCAGAAACTAGTTCTCTTCCAGTTTCTAGCAGATGTGGAATTAGAGTGACTTTAGTGAAACAAAGGTTGCGGTGTAGCAGTAAAGTTGATTCTAAAATCAATACAGTAAATATTCTAGCACGTAAGTTAGGTATTGGTTTGACATCTTGAGAACAGAGAGCTAATTCAAAATAGAAAACAAACAATTAAAACTCATAAATGTTAATTATATACTCAAAGAAAGTTATTCTGTTTGTACTACAGTATTTTGTAACCAGTAGAAATATTTTTGTTTATCTTGTTTTTCTGGGAATCATGTTTATTAAAATTGTATAGAAATTAGAATAGGACCGGCGCCGCGGCTCACTAGGCTAATCCTCCGCCTTGCGGCGCCGGCACACCGGGTTCTAGTCCCGGTCGGGGCGCCGGATTCTGTCCCGGTTGCCCCTCTTCCAGGCCAGCTCTCTGCTGTGGCCAGGGAGTGCAGTGGAGGATGGCCCAGGTGCTTGGGCCCTGCACCCCATGGGAGACCAGGAGAAGCTCCTGGCTCCTGCCATCGGATCAGCGCGGTGCGCCGGCCGCAGCGTGCTGGCCGCGGCGGCCATTGGAGGGTGAACCAACGGCAAAAGGAAGACCTTTCTCTCTGTCTCTCTCTCTCTCACTGTCCACTCTGCCTGTCAAAAAAAAAAAAAAAAAAAAAAAAAAAAAAAAAAAAAAAAAAACAAACAAAAAAAAAGAAATTAGAATAGAAAGGTTAAAAATGGGTCAAAACTGTTTTCTAATTGTTTTTTTTTCACAGTAAACATGTATTATACTGGTCACTTGACCCAAAGATATACTTGAAGAGATAAATATATTTATGTTGATTAAACATTGCATAATGTAAACACCTATCAAAACATCATACAATACCACATAAATATGTACAACTCTTGTAAGTCTGTGGAAATTTTTTTTAAAAACTACATAAGAGGGGCCAGTGCTGTGGCTCAGTGGGTTAATGCCCTGGCCTGAAGCACCAGCATCCCATATGGGCGCTGGTTCGAGACCCAGCTGCTCCACTTCCTGTACAGCTCTCTGCTGTGGCCTGGGAAAGCAGTAGAAGATGGCCCAAGTCGTTGGGCACCTGCACCCACGTGGGAGACCCAGAGGAAGCTCCTGACTCCTGGCTTCTGGCTTCAGATCGGCACAGTTCCGGCCATTGCAGCCAATTGGGGAGTGAACCATAGTATGGAAGACCTCTCTCTCTCTCTCTTTCTCTCTCTCTCTGTCTCTCCTCTCTCTGTGTAACTCTTTCAAGTAAAATAAATAAATCTTTTTAAAAAAAAATTATGTAAGAGAAAGAGTATAAGAAATCCAAGAATTATTGATATTTTTTGATGAGTATAAATTCTGACTTTTACAATAGAAACTTTAGGGAAAATGTCAAGTTGGTTAAAGTTGACAATAGTATTTATTACAATAAAATATCTATTCACTATGTTAAACCCTGATAATAAGAATTTACTCTCTGGTATAACTTTTGTCTGTTTGAAGCTTTTATTTTAAAAATTCCTTAAGTGTGTACTGTGTGTCTAACCACATTTGGTACTTTGGTTGTAATGATGAATATGTCATATGAATTTACTTCAAAAAATTCATAAAAATGGAATTAAAATATAGGTTTACTTTGGTACAAAAATTAGAAATAGATAGGTAATATTTTTATAATATGCATTTTATATAAATTTTTAAGAACTCATCATATTTCCTACTCTTAAGAACTTAAACTGAGAAAAGATACATGAGCACATAATTTTAATATGAGCTTGTAAGATTTGGTTTAGTGATTTGAATGCAGATTGTGGTAATAAAGAGGAGGATAAATTTAAAGGAGTTTAAAACTCTACAGACATGAGGTAGGAGTGGGAATTTTAAGAGTCTGAAGTTTTCTCAGTGACTGCAAAAGTGGGAAAAGAGAAGTTAGATTGGAGAAATAATTAACCAGAGTGGGCATCCACCAGATATATGGGGAAAGGAGAAATTGTTTTGAAGTCTAAATTACTAGCTTTAAGAAGGCAACTGGAAGGGGAATAATGATCCTCAACATTGAAACCAGGTGTAGAATAGGCAGAGCAGGTTGAGGGAACATGTCCTGCTTTTGAGGTCTCTCTTGTCATTCAGTCGGATGCACTCATAAATTGGCTTCTGAAATGTAGACCTCTCAAGAGAGGCTAGGAATAGTAACTGGTAAATACTGATAAAATCCATGAGACCAGGTGCTGGATTTCAAGGAGACCTTGGAAAGAAGGAAGAAGAGGATAGAACTGATGACTTCCTATATTTTCTACAAACTCCTCTGCTTTTACTGATACTGACATTTAAGTTCTGGAAGGACTTAGAGGAAATGCAAGATTATTATCTAATTATATGTATTCATAATTAATGTTGTTCTTAAATTGAAAGGACGTATGCCTGTAGTTCTTAGTTTCTGAATATGATATAATTTTTCCCTTCCAAAGGGACAACCACATTAAATAACATTCCTTCCCTATAATTATTCGCATATATTCCTTCCAACCCAACACGTGAAAAATTAGAAGTCCCATCTCAATTAGGAATATGATCTGTACTTCAGAATGGAAGCCTAACAGATTTTTAAAGTAATTACATCTATTGATTCAGGCTCATCCTTATCATGTTCTAATAATTGACATCCAGCCAATATTATTTTTTGAAAAAGACATTTATTTATTTGAAAGGCAGAATAACAGAGGCAGAGGCAGAGGCAGAGGCAGAGAGAGAGGTCTTCCATCTGCTGGTTCACTCCCCAAATGGCTACAAGTGCTGGAGCCAGGCAGATTCAAAGCCAGCTTATTCCAGGTCTCTCACTAGAGTGCAAGGGCCCAAGCACTTGGGCCACCTTCTACTGCTTTCCTATACTGTAGAAGAGAGTTGGATCAGAAATGGAGCTGCTGGGACCTGAATTGGTGCCCAGATGGGATCCTGGCACTGCAGACTGGGACTGTAACCCACTGTGCCACAGTGCCAGCCTCCCAATATTAATTTAAGAGCAAATTTACTCCTACTGTCTTCATTTTACTCAATAGCTCTGTTTTAGCTCTGCCATGACTGAATTTATGACGTTTAACCTCAAAACCTACTTATTAAGGCATAGCAAAATGCATTTTGATGTTCTATAAGAATTAAAGTAATGATTTTTGGTAGGTTCCAAAATATGTAATATATTGTCAAGTGATTGACTTGTAAAAATGTGTCTAATGATTGACCAAATTAAGGAAAGTTTTATTTCTAAATCATCTTTGCCACTCCATCCTCATATTAAAAATTTTTCTAGTTCACTGTAGAATGTTGGAGAATGTTCTCTTACATTTACAGTAATTCTTTACACAACTGTTTTGGGGCTCCTTCTCACCCTCCATCATAAGTATTTCTGATTATTAAAGAATTACTATGAGAACATACTGCATGCTTGCATGTCTAATTGAGACATTCTCTGTTCTTTCTGGATTTCAGATGTGCAAAGCTTTCTTTGTTGTGGATTCATTATTTGAGATATCTGATTCTTAACAAATGCACTTTTCATAAAATCTCCTTTTAATATGCCAACATCCAAATTATTTGAGTTCTTATTATTATAGAGGGAAAAGCAAAATCTCCCCCAACTTTAAATGACTCATATGTGAGTGAGACATATACTCCATGTCTACAAATCTCTCAGTCAAGATTTTTGATTAGAACCATGTTGGCTTTAATCCTTCTTTTCTCCTCAAGTATTTGGTTACTTACATTATTCATTAAGTGACTACTCAACTGTGGTTCTTCTAAATTATGCCCAATTGTAAATTCATCAATATTTCACGTCCCCTTGGGAAAGATTAGTGCATTTTTTTCTCACTGAGTCTTGAGATAGATAACCTAATAATATGAGAATAAATCTCTTGTAGAATTTTTAGACTTATGTGAGTATATAATAACAAATAGGAAGAAAAATCACAAGTCCTCTTACAACCTATATGAACATTTGTGAATTTCTTTAAATGCTGACTGTTTGACATGGTTGTCGGGGGTGAAAAGTTACATTGATATTGAACCTTTGACTAAATAAGGACAATAAGCTCCATCATTTTCAGCTTTGAAGTGTTAGCACCCAAAGTATGCATCCATTAAATGGACCAGTTTTGAAGTGTAGGCAATTATGTAAGAACATCGAAAGCTTTATCATTGGGTTTTAATAAGCAGTTTTACAAATTTTTATTATTTTTATTTAAAATAATGTTTTACATATAATGGGTTAAAATTTCAGGATATTCACACCTTATACATGCAAAGTATAAAAAAGTTCAGAGGATTAAAGTAAGCAAATATTCTTCCCTTTCTAGCAATAATCTCTCTGAGTCCAGTTTCATTTAACACAATCACCGAAAATTGGGCTGGGATGACTTAAAGACAAAATTGAACCAAATGATATAGATATTGTGCTTTCTCCAACCTAGAAGGTCCCAAGGAAAAGGGAAGAAAAATGCAGAAATAAAGATTTTATCTAGTAAGGGCATTTGTACTGGGCTAATGTATTACCTAGCATCCTCAGACACTAACAGCATCCCTCAAATCCAGTGCAATCAAAGAAAAATCTCAGCAGCAGACTGGGTATTCAATAATATCATTTTGGCTTCCAGGCAGAAAATACCACTTCATTCCTTTCACTTTAAAATTACCTGGGTCTACAATGAACTGATGCTAGAATTAAAGAAAGAAGTGAATATTTTTATGATATCCACTCCAATGATGAGTTTCCAAAACTCTAAAGGTATTTATAAACAAATCTCTAACATTCTTTTTTTAAAAAAAAAAAAAAAAAAGATTTGTTTATTTATTTGAAAGGCAGAGAGAGAGAGAGAGAGAGAGAAGTCTTCCATCTGCTGGTTCACTCCCCAAATGGCAGCAATGGCCAGATTTGCACTGATCCGAAGCCAGTAGCCAGGATTTTCTTTGGGGTCTCCCACGCAGGTACCGGAGCACAAGGACTTGGGCCATCTTCTACTGCTTTCCCAGGCCGTAACAGAGAGCTGGATCAGAAGTGGAGCAGCTAGGACTTGAACCAGTGCCCAAATGGGATCCCAGCATTGCCAGCAGTGGCTTTACCCGACATGCTACAGTGCTGGACCCTATAATATTCTTAAGAATAGTTGCTTTTGTCATGAAACTTTAAAATGTGTAAGCAAAAATGCTTTTTTGGATTTTTTTGGAGAAATTATATATTCGTAGCTTCTCCTGCTTAATAGGAAATAATGTAGCTTTTTGTTCATCTGCTTTTTATTTAATTTTTAAGGATTTTCTTATTTATTTGAAAGGCAGAAAACACACAGAGAGAGAAGACACAGAAAGAGAGCTCTTTCAAGTGCTTATTTACTCTCCTAATGACTACAGGAGCCAGTACTGGACCATGCAGAAGCCAGGAACAAGAACTCCATCCAGGTCTTCCAGGCCACAGGCAGGGACCAAAGCACTGGGGCCATCTTCCACAGCACTGCCAGGCACATTAGTGGGGCGTTGGCTCAGAAGTGGAGTATTGAAACTCAAACCACCTCTCTGGTATAGGTTGCTGGTGTTGCAGACTGTGGCTTAACCTGCTGAGCCATAATGCTGGCTCCAATAATAAAACATTTTATAAAGCCAATTATTCCCTAAGGTGCCTAAATTCCTGTCTGAACAAGCAATTTTATTATGCATCTGTTTTATCATGGAAGATCATCTTCTTGAGTCATTTCTCTTTGAGGTTCAATGAGAGTAGAGCAAAGAGCTTTCTTTTTTAGTTCAAATTATGAGTGAAATCACTCTCTCTTGCAACTTCATCTCAGAGCCCATCTGTTTTCTGTCTTTTGATATTTTTCTACGGTGCTTAGTGCCATTTGCTTCTTCCAGTGTGGGAAATTAGTGGCTCTTTGACCAATCTTTCAGATGAATTAATTTCTGCTAAAGTAGCTATGGCTAAAATGACTCATAAGTTACTGTCCCCAGTAAGTGCATTTGCAGGTATACATGTGAGGAATATTAAAACCAATGCCTAATGTTAGAAATTCCAGGCTTAAAAATAGTTTTAGAGAAACAAAGAACTGTATCAGTGAAAGCTAATGTGGCCTTTGCGGATGCTGCTCTTATGGCCTAGAATTTCTAGAGGAGCCTCCCCTTCAAGTCTTCCATTGCACCAACAGCTCTACCATTCAACAAGTATCTAGAACTCTGGGTCTGACAACTTGGTTACTATGCCCTCTTTTAGAAAGTTCTTGGTCTTTTTGCACAGTCTCTGAAGTCATCCTCAAGAAGTGAATTTGCCATCATAGACAATTTGGAGCTTCTTCACCCATGCTCTTCAAAATACTTGACTGTGTGTGTGTCTTGGACATTGCATTACCTACCATCTGTAGGTAAACATTGCAAGTGCATGTAAATACATTCAGTTGGTAAGGTGGCAAAGGCTGCAGTAATCTGCAGACTAAAGTACTTCTCACAGGAACTCATGAATCAGCCTGACCATTTTTTCATTAAGAATGGTGGCATTTTCCCCCAGAGCTAATTTCAGCTATTCTAGAACTAGAATAATAATGGGCTTACATACAAATGCAGGATCTCCCAACAAGTCCACATTTGCAAACTAAATGGCCATGCTCACAGATTCATGATACAAAATGATCTTTTGTGGGATCAGCATTGTGACATGGTGGATTAGACCACCATCTACAATACCTGCATCCCATACGGGTGCCCATTTGAGTCCTGGCTGCTCTACTTCCAATCCAGCCCCCACGAAGGCCATGGAGGCTGGCTCAAGTTCTTGGGTCTGTGAACCCACATAGGGCATGTGGATGGGGCTCAGGGCTCCTGGCTTCTGCTATTGTGGCCTTTTGAGGAGTGAACCAGTGGATGGAAGATCTCTCTGTCAGTCTTTTCTTTGTGGCTCTTCTTTTCAATAAATAAATACATCTTTAAAATAAAAAGAAAAGGGGGCGGCACCGCCGTGGCTCACTTGGTTAATCCTCCGCCTGTGGTGCTGGCATCCCATATGGGCGCCGGATTCTAGTCCTGGTTGCTCCTCTTCCAGTCCAGCTCTCTGCTGTGGCCTGGGAGGGCAGTGGAGGATGGCCCAAGTGTTTGGGCCCTGCATCCATCCGCATGGGAGACCAGGAGGAAGCACCTGGCTCCTGGATTTGGATCGGTCCGGTGTGCCGGCTGTAGCGGCCATTGGGGGATGAACCAACGGAAACGGAAGACCTTTCTCTCTGTCTCTCTCTCTCACTGTCTAACTCTGCCTGTCTAATAAAAAATAAATAAAGAAAAAGAAAAGAAAAGAATCTTTTGTTTGATTTTGGAAATGTTACAGAAATCCTTATCACTATATTGCCCTCTGAGTTATTACTTTCAGAAATAGACACCAATGTTCTATTCAGTCCAATTTACAGACTACCAGCCATGAATGGACTTATATAATAAAATGATTTAAAATTGAGGATTTTAAAAAAAATCACAGGAATTGCTAAGATAATACAGGTTGCAGAGTTGCTGCTTTTTAAGACTTTGTGATAATAACCTGCCTATAATTTTAGGTTTTTGAATAAAGCTTTTTCTTTAGGAATGTTAAATTACCCAATATTCGGCCGGCGCCGCGGCTCACTAGGCTAATCCTCCGCCTGCGGCGCCGGCACACCGGGTTCTAGTCCCGGTCGGGGCGCCGGATTCTGTCCTGGTTGCCCCTCTTCCAGGCCAGCTCTCTGCTGTGGCCCGGGAAGGCAGTGGAGGATGGCCCAAGTGCTTGGGCCCTGCACCCCATGGGAGACCAGGATGAGTACCTGGCTCCTGCCATTGGATCAGCGCGGTGCGCCGGCCACAGCGCACCGGCCGCGGCGGCCATTGGAGGGTGAACCAACGGCAAAGGAAGACCTTTCTCTCTGTCTCTCTCTCTGACTGTCCACTCTGCCTGTCCAAAAAAAAAAAAAAAAATTTAAAAAAAATTACCCAATATTAAGAAGATGCTTCTGACTCATTATAAATTATACTTGAGGTAGTTTTTTAAAATGGTGGCAGGGATATATATATATTTGCCCTCCCTTTTCTGCTTTCTCTTCTAATTCCCCAGGGACTATGGTTTATATTAAACACAGTGAACTACTATCGTGGCACCTGCTAATCAGTCTAAGTAACAGGGACGTTTAATCCAAACTGATGTGTATGTACTGCATGTCTACTGGGCCAGGGGACCTATGTCAAACAAGTATAAAAGAAAGCATAGCAGACTAGCTTATTTGGAAACTACACACATTCTCATGACCAGGTCAATCTACTCAATCCCGGCACTTTAAAACACATAGGGTAACATGGAGATTATTTCCAAACTAAAATAGGAGATATTTATGAAAGTCTTCTTGGAAATATTTTTTCAAATTATATAAAATTTGTCTGCACTGAAACTACATATCTTTTTTCTCTTCAGATAATCCATTTTACAATGTTTTTATTAAGAAAAACATGAATTTCATAGCCATCATTCCCTATTTGCTGCTATCTGTGTGGATTGTCCATGCAAACAGGTATAGGATTACAGTCTAATGGAAGAACAGGAAAGGTAGGCGCCACCAAACAGGAAGAAATCATTCCATAAGCCTGAGATGGCTACAGAGAAGAGGGGCATGGTGCCTATTAAACAGGGTGGAATCTGAGATAGAAAGGGTGCAACTGCAAGAACTGAGCCAAGTTCATGAACAAAGCACAGCATATGATTATGGTGTATCTCTCCATTAATATTCCCTTCAGGACATAGCTTGGTGGGAAAAATACATTGAATTAGTCACCAACCATAACAAGTGGATGAGGGTTAAAATACCTCCAGAGTCCTTCAGTGATAACAATTCCGAAAAATATTTTCACTGAATGAAAGACCCATGAGGTTTAACTAGTGTTGAAGACAAGGCAATCCAAGTACAGACAGGAAATCAACTGAATTTTCACTTACAAGCTTATTATTTTTAATTTAGAGCTACTTCTTAGGTAGAAATTTGCTGAGAGCCTGCCATGTTGCAACACTGACTGAGTAGGCTGACAGAGTGTCATTAGTCCTACAAAATTCATATGTGTCTTTCCTAACCTGCCTTAGTATGAACTGTTGTTTAGGGAGCATTTTTATGTTAGTGTCACTGGGAAAACACAGGCTCAGAGGTGGGCGGGATAGTATAGTAATATTTTTCATTATCGGTGTTGCAAGGATTAATATCTCCTTAGAACCTGATGTGACAACTTTCACTAACAGGTTGGCCAAAGCTCATTATGTGTTACACCATTTCTCCTTTAGAAAAGAAAGCACCACAACACCTGGTTATATAGCCTGATGCATTTTTCTAAGTTTAGGGTAAGAATCTATTTTGGAAGAAAAACGTCCTGAATTCCTCTAGCTGTGCCATAGTGGATGTAACAAAATAGTCACTTTGTACTAGCAAAGACGTAAAATTGTGAAATAGTTTAATGCCCCATCTTGTTTCTCCTGTTTGTTTGTTTCCCTCATGGACCTAAGCCCCTTTTGGAACTCCCTGACTGCTCTCCTTGGATCAGTTTCTCTTATCTTTGCTTTGGCCTCTCTCCTGCTCCTAAAATGCTATCGAAGTGTAGCCAGCATCAGTTCCATTCCCACAAGTGCCTCCCTTCTACTTACTAATTGGTTAGAATATAATAATGCTCATTTTGACATAACATACTATGATTCATTGATTGCATGTGTGTGAATCTGCCTACTCCATACGTTTATTTGTAAACCCTGTATCAGTACTCAGTCATTTGCAGACATGCACGAAAGGGTGAAGAATTTGAATTGCCCAAATCACAAGTTCTCAGTGGAGGACAGACAAACTGATGCTCTACATTTGTTTTAGCTCTCCTACTGTAAGGAAGCATCCTTTTCACGATCCACGTAACGCCTTACTTTTCACATTCTTGTGGTTTTGCTTCTTAAAACGGTCCACAGGTTTAGCGTGTCCAGTGTCTTTAAGGGCAAGGAGGCGCTGGTGTGCCTTTTGGAGAAAGTGCCTGTGTTAGACTAGCTTATTTAGGCATGAATTGGAATGACATTGGCCTTCAGTTCAATATTATGAAACAAAAAATAGATGTCTCATAGCGTCTTTAAAACATAAACACATTGATAACGTGTTTACGTATTGAACATCTGATGAAAGTGTTTTGGCCAGAGGCTCAAGAAAGCCCACCCTATATGTGTTCTAGGAGTCATGGTTCAAAATTCACCAAGTCCATGTTTGTGTGGCTTCATAGAACACGGCTTCTGTGAGCAACAAGAATCTGTTTACTTCCTTCTCTGAAAAGATTTGTGAAAGTTTAGGGTTAGGGGCTAATCCTCCGCCTTGCAGTGCCGGCTCACCGGGTTCTAGTTCCAGTTGGGGCGCCGGATTCTGTCCTGGTTGCCCCTCTTCAAGGCCAGCTCTCTGCTGTGGCCCGGGAGTGCAGTCGAGGATGGCCCAAGTGCTTGGGCCCTGCACCCGCATGGGAGACCAGGATGAGCACCTGGCTCCTGCCTTCGGATCAGCGCGGTGTGCCAGCCGCAGCGTGCTGCCGCGGCGGCCATTGGAGGGTGAACCAACGGCAAAAGGAAGACCTTTCTCTCTGTTTCTCTTTCTCACTGTCCACTCTGCCTGTCAAAAAAAAAAAAAAAAAGTTTAGGGTTAGGGATAAATATGCAAATACCTAAAGGAAGAATAAAAAACAAGCAAGAAGCAAGCCTTGTAGTCCAGAAGTAGAAATAGGGAATGTAGTTCAACCAGAGAAACTTGGATGCCTGTTACATTAGAACAAAATTCTGAACTCTCAGTTTTCAGGCAAGGCAAGGCAAGGAAGAGGAGTACTATAACTTTCTATATGAGACTAATGAAAGTTTACCACTTGTGGGGCATAACACTTTTTCTATTAGTACATTCTAAGAGCAGCTTTATGCACAAAGTACATAATGGACAATGTTTCTAAACAGTTGATGTTTATAAATGAGGTAGAAATGGATTTTATATGACTGCTTTTTTATTGAGATAACAAAACCCAAAGCACAGATGCTATTTTGTTGTTCTCTGAAGGCATTTTTACAAGGGCAGTTATGCATGTTTCTGGGGCTATGACATTAAATGCCTTTCTATCACATTTTATGCTAGCATTTAAATCCAGAGTACATCCAATGACATGGTCCTAATGGTGGGAAATCTCAGTTCTCTGGTAAATTGGAGGGATATGTGTTGAGCAGACTGCTGTTTGTACCTCTAAACCAGTTGTACGAAAAACACATCTGAACTTGCCATGCATTAAAGAGTCAATGTGGTTACCCAGAGAAATGGGGCAGGCTGCGATATCCAACCCGTAACACACTACTCCAATAGGAACATGATGTTAGTTAGCAATATCATGTTAAGTATGAGGTTAGGTATATGAAACTCTTCAAAGAGTTTGTTTAAAAATGAATTTAAAAAGTAAGTTTATTTGGGTGGGAAAAATTTTTGAAATGTATACATGGTTTTTCATAATATGCATTTTCCACAGACTTTTGGTAGACCCCATGTATACATGGATTTCAATATTTTTGTATCAAAATAATCTTGTCTTTTAATTCACTTTTACAGTAACATTTCTAAGTTCCCCTGTATCTGAGATTTCCAACTCTAAGTCCTTGGTTCTTTTAAAAGCTTCTGTCCACTTTTAGTTTATTAATTTATCCTACTACTGATACAGAGGATGGTACAAAATACTGACCCAAATAGTTAATAATGTTAACATTTCTTGAAACAAACAAAAAAGATTGACCAAAATCTTATAAATTCATTTAAATCTTGTACATATTTCATGGATTGATTGTGATGCTGGAATGCTTGAGCTTAGATCATCCTCATTTTCCAAATGCAGTTATAAATCCAAATCTTTTCAGAGTTTCTAAAATTAAGTGTGTGTTTATAGCTGTCTCATAACTTAGCAATTTGTGTATAGTTTTTACATTGAGTCTTATTCCTTCATATCATTAAAATATTAAAGGGGGAAAATTTATGGAATTTATTCAGAAATAGATGTGCATATATTTCCTCAGACTCTGTGGAAGAAGACATTTAAGTGAAAACAGGCCGCTGACCTACAGGAAATAAAATATTAGGGCTTCAGAAAAATGGAAAACCATTTAAACCATCATAGTTCATAAAACATGCAAACAATTTGATTCCCTTATTTTGTTTAATCAAGAAGAGTAAACAAAAAACTTGATCCAATTAGATATAACAAATATGATTAAATGGAGATGCAATTTGATTTATTGGAATAATATATGAGTTTTATGCAGATTAATGGCAGGCGGTCCCTTACGAGGACTCAATGCATTCTGTAAAGTACCTACTGATCAAATATGTGAAAATATTTAAAAATTTTATGTTGGGGGTTGGGGGGTATGACGAGCTAATCCTCAAGTACTTGGTGATTATTAGACACAATCTTTAATGATATCCAGCACTTTATCTATAGTCTTATTTTTGTTCTTTTAAAAAAAAATGCTCACTTTTATAAAAAATAAAGAAGAAAATGGGTAGAAAATTCAGATAATGGCACAAACACTTGCAAGTAAAGATGGTGGCAACACTGCCTTATTAGCCATCAAGTGACCAGCAGCACGTATGAGGATGGAGGTGATGATGGGGGGGGGGGGGGGGGCGTTATTTTAAGTGTTCATTAATGAGTTGATTTTTCTAAAAAGCCTGGATTTGAAGTCATAATACTTCCTGCTGGCAGTGTTGAAATGTAGTGGGAGAAAGCATAAAGATTGAATATGGGTAAATCAAAATTTGCCTTAAGCTCCCCATGCATTGTTCATGGCAGCTGGAAAACACTGGAAAAGGCTGGTTTTCTGTCTAAGGACCTCTCCCATCCCAACCTTGGTCAGAGTTCCCGACAACTATTCACACAGTGAAACTGTAGATCTCCTCTCAATGTAATGATAGCTTTTTATCAACTTTTTCTAAAATTGTTAACTTCAAAGGTGTTTCAGTACTAGTTTTCAATAGTCACATCCAAAAGAAACATCCTTCTTCCCACTCCCTACCTTCACTTGCATTATAAAGCAGGCAGATCACTTGGGAATGTATAGAATATACAGACCAAAAACAGAGTTTGGAGAAATAGAAAATAGAATAGAAAAATAGAAAATTAAGCCCTCTAGCACATTCCTGCCTCTGATAAGCTAGGAAAATAGTACTGCTTTGATAAGTTAAGGGACATTCTGCTTCTCCCTAGCAAATATTTACTTGTTCTTTTAAAACAATAATTATCTTAGAGGTAGGCTCAAGTTAGAAACTTAATCTAACTAGGTAAATCCTTCATAATTTAGGAAAATGTCCACTTCACACATAAACCACCAGTAATCTTTTGTTTTCAGAGCCCTATTTCTGAAGGGTGGTTAGCTAACTTCTAAATGATCTCATTTTGTATACTGTCTAGAACCAAGTGAATTGGGTTTGGTCATTTACAAAAATATCCTTCTTTCTGAAATAGCATTTAACAGATAATTGGTCTACAAAGTCCACTCTCAGTTTTATTCTAAATATGATTACATTTGCAAATATGTTATTTATAAATATCTTTACTGCAACATAAGCTTTGCACAAAATGAAGTATACTTGTATATTTACTTAAAAACAGTGAAACAGAAGATTCACCCCTGTGTCATTTATCTTTTCCTGCCTTCTTTCCTCTCCCTCCTCCCACCCTCGCTCCCTTCCTTCTTTCCTTCCTTCCTCCCTTCGTTTCTGAGGCAAAGAGAGAGAGAGAGAGACAGAGGGAGAGAGTCAGAGACAGAGATACCCCGTCAGCTGGTTCACTCCCTAAATGACCAAAGCACCAAGAGCTGGGCCAGACTGAGTCCAGGGGCTGGGAACCATGTAGTATCCCATGTGGGTGTCAGGGAACTTAACTACTTGAATCATTCCTGGCTGCTTTTCAGGAAGGACTTTTTAGGAATACATATTCTGGAAGATAGCAAGAGTGTTGTGTTGTGTTGTGTTGTGCTAAAAGTTATAAGTTGTGAATTCTGACAGATGTGTTTTTAAATCCCTGGCTTGCCAATTATTAACTGTGTGGTCTTGGACAAATTACATACTCTGTGAATTTTTGTCTTTTCATTTGCCAAACCCAAGGATTATTGTGAGGAAAATATATATATGCCAAGCATATTAACTTACTGGAGGTTACTAATATTAATTTGAATTATAGTTTAGCAACTCAACAAGTGATTGTTAATATCAATTTTACTTACATTTAACTACATGGAAGAGTCAGAGTTTAATAAAATAAAGAATTTGGGCAAATTTCTATCAGTTGATTTTCTAAACATATAACATGTATTAGTTTTGTCTTCCCCATATTGATTTTTAGCTACTATTTGAAATTATTTTTTGTTTTACCATTTTATTTGTTTTATAAGTAAGTAAAACATCCATGTGGTTAAAAATTCAAAAGGTACACAAAGTGCACAGTAAAGAGTATTCTTTTTTCCCTTGTCTCCTGCCTTAGTTCTCCTGACCAGAAGCAAATATTCAAAAAAATCTATTTTATGTGTATTTAATATTCACTTAGGTACATGCATTCTCATTTTCCCCATTTAAAAAAATATTTAATTTATGTATTTGAGAGGTAGAGTTACAAACAGAGAGAGGGAGAGATAGAGAGAAAGGTCTCCCATCCACTGGTTCACTCCCCAAATGGCTACAATGGCCTGAGTTGAGCCAATCTGAAGCCAGGAGCCAAGAGTTTCTTCCAGGTCTCACACGTGGGTGCAAGGGCCCAAGCACTTGGCCCATCTTCTACTGTTTTCCCAGGCCATAGCAGAGAGCTGGATCAGAAGAGGAGCAGCTGGATTAGAAGCAGTGCCCATGTGGGATGCTGGCACTGTAGGCAGAGTTTTAGCCCACTACACCACAGTACCAGCCCCAATTTCCCCCATTTTTTTGTACAAGAATTAGCATACTATTTAGGATTGCAGAATAAAATGCAGGATATCTAGTTAACTGTGCAATATTTGAGACAAAGGCACACTCAAAAAATTTATTTTATCTGAACTAAGTTTAGCTGGGTGTCTTGAAATCTATTTGCTAAACTAACATCCCAGAATTACTATTCACATTGTCTTGCATATTGTTTTTCTGCTTTTTGTTTTGTTCCCCCCACCACCACCTCTATCTTCATTAGATTTGCCTGGCATAGTGTTTTTTATTTATTTATTTTTAATTTTTTTTTTTGACAGGTGGAGTTATAGACAGTGAAAGAGACAGAGAGAAAAGTCTTCCTTCCTTTGGTTCACTCTCTAAATGGCTGCTACGGCCGGTGCTGCGCCGATCTGAAGCCAGGAGCCAGTTGTTTCTTCCTGGTCTCCCATGCATGTGCAGGGGCCCAAGCAATAGGCCATCCTCCACTGCCCTCCCGGGCCGCAGCAGAGAGCTGGACTGGAAGAGGAGCAGCCGGGACTAGAACTGGCGCCCACATGGGATGCCAACGCCGTAGGCGGAGGATTAACCAAGTGAGCCATGCCTGGCATAGTGTTAAAACTCCCCCTGACCAAGCTGCTCACTCCAGACCAATTTCATCAAAATCTCATAGAATTGTTTTGGGAAGTAGCATGTTTTTCAATAATTGCTTTTAATTGAATAATTTGCACAACAAACACACCCATTTTAAGTAAATAGTTTAATGAGTTTTGACAAATATATACATTTGGTTTTATTTTGCAATATATTCTGATGATCACTTAAAAATCAGTACTTAAATTGTAGAATGTTTAGAGTAAGCATTACACATATTTATGTTACTTCTCTATTTTAAGTTTAATGCATAAAATGTGAAATGCTATTAATCAGTGTTTGCAATTGAAACACCCATTACTTAAAAATGGAGAATTTGCTAAGAAATATTTGTTGGCAGTAAATGATACCCAAAGCTCATCTCCAGCTGCTCCAGGACTCTCCACTGGCTGAGTAGCATGACAGGTGCTTCCCCTATGCTGTATAACCCTGCTCTCCCTACTCACCCCCATCGGGTGGGCGGGATCTGAGGCAGGTGAAAGAGGTATTTGAGGACATGTGTATAGTATTAGAGGAGCTAGGGTTTGAAGCACATACTCCAAAGGAAGATCATATCCCAATCCGGCCTAATTTTGAGATTCCAAATTTCTTAATGCTACTCAGAAACTCCTGTTTTTAATTTGAAAAAAATGATTCTGAACAGCTGGTTCTCTTTCTCAGTGGATGACCATCTCAGCTAAAATTTCTTAAACAGGGAACTAGCCCAGAGAAACCACACAGGTAAAATCCTTCAGGTTCAAGAACCTTTGATCTCTGTTGAAGTCTTCACAAGGTACTTCTGGATTTTGTGTTTGTTAGTTCACCTGCTTTGGACCACCTGAACATGAGGGTCTTTAAGTCGAATGGATGAATTGCAGATTGTGATTTAGGGGGAAAGGAAAGAATGCCTTTTGCTAATGAACCTTAGCATTCAGCTTAAGTTACATGTCTCCTATGGATGTCTTGATGTGTGACTAAAATGAAGGAATTGAATTAAGACACTTGATGCGGCTATCTTATTCCTCTAAATGCCAGGTATTTGCTTTGTCTTCGTTTATGGACATGCTTTTTGACATGCATGATATAGAGAGACCACAAAACCATTCTAGTTTCTACGTCAGAGAACACAATGTGAGTATCTGTTTCAAGGTCATTTCCTGATAATGATATCTTCCAGTAAACTCGAGGGAAGAGAGAAGAAACAGTTCTGTTCCCAGCTCAGCTGTTTGTATCTCCATCTTTACAGTATTTTGGAAGCCTCTTGCATGTAGTTAATGTTCAGTAAATGTTTATTGAGTTGTCTTGAACTTTTCTTTTAAGACTGAAGCTATGTTGTATTCTGGGTAGTTGGCAATGTGAGAATGTCAGTGTGGTCAGAGTTGTCATGGGATCAGAGACTTTAGAGCTACAATAGGAGTTGAAATTATTCTCATTTTGATGATCTCAGTCTAGCATGAAGCTTATTTAGAAGATCAACTGAACTTGAAATCTTCACATTCAGTACAAAGTTGATAAGAAAGGACTCTTTAAGGTCCTATGAATTTCAGAGAAAGAGCTAGACATCTGATAGTTTATGGAAAGTTGTAGATCTGCTAAAAATAAAATCCATGAAACCACAACTTGAGTGACTCCACTAGCTTGGAATTGGGTCTTGGCCCAGAATCCAGGGGATAATGCTGTGACAGCAACATGGAGATTTTAAGTACTATGTAGTTTTCTTAAGGACTATGGTAGAAGTAGAGAGGTGGAAACTAGGTTAACTTTGTTGTATTTTGTTGCTTCTATTAATTGGTCAGAAGTTTCTTGAGTCTTGTTTTTGAATGATCACAATGTGTTCTCTTTGTGTGTATTATAGTTAGTGCACCTACTTTTGTTTGTAGGACTAGCTCTTACAAAATCGGAATGATGTGTAGTTTTTGTTGGGTGTTTGCAAAATCCTTATATTCCTTCCAGTGTTTTCACCTCATGTTATTATTTTCAGCCTGCTTTTTTGGGAATTTTTTGTAGCTGTATGCCTTTAGCTTCGATTACCTGTAGAATCATATGTCTACATTTTATATATCCTTTATAAATTCTAACTGAACAACTTGATATTACTCCCCTAACTCCTCACCATCTTTCAACCATAGCTTCAGACTTAGTGTGTTAGCAAAAATGCAGACTATTATACATTCAATTAAATGCCACTGGTAAAGGGCAGACTGGTTTGCCCAGGTTAATTATTTACAGCAGCTTTCAGACTCAGAATAGTTTAACAAATGTGGGCTGAGACGAGTTACAATACAGATATTTACAAATTGTAATGACATGTTTTGGGTCAGCTAGGAACAAAATTGCAAGGGAGGGGAGATGGGGGCATCACACTTTTAAAAATTAAGTGTGTCTCCATATGGTCATTGAATTACTACATTAACTTTCTCCTCTACTTTCTCATTCAGAAATTTTAATGATAGAAACATTCTCTGTTCCAACCCATTCTTTGCCTCCTTGTCATTACCCAAACAAATATGCTGTGCCTATTTTCACTAGGTGTTCAATCAAAACTTGCTTTGGAAGTTTTGGTGATTATGGGAGGTAAGGTGTTTGAGTTTACCTAATCAACACCGATGGCTGCAACTAGTTAATATATTCCTCCTGGGTGACTTCTTGCCCTAATGCATTTGACATCGCTTCTTTTCACGAGCTCTGTTAGGAGAGTCTATTTGATGAGCACTTCACACACTGTATCCGAGAAGGTGATGGAGGCCAGCGAGTTCTTTAGTGTACCTCAACACACTCTACAGAGGCCCTTTTGGAAAGCAACTATGGAAAAACAATATAGGAAAGTACAAGAGGCTTTTCTGTCAGTTTGCCTTTGGATCACACATAACCTTTATTTTAAAAATAAGTGGAAATTGAAAAATAATGCAAGTGAACTTAAGTGCAAAATTTCCTGATCCACTCTAAGAGCTCTAACGTGTAGGTTCCAAGAACTGAACACTGGTGAAATTCACCCATGGATAGATCTGCTTTCAGAGCCCAGTTCTTTACCAGTTCATCATCTGTTGAACAATCAAGCCAAAAAAAAAAAAAAAAGAGCAAGAACAATGGCACTGCACACACTCCATTATTTACATTTCGTGTGACAACACATCTTATGGTGACAATGTTCTCTTGACTTCTTGAAATGCTAGCCGTTTTCATACATGATTGTTACTTTTGTTTGAAGTGCAGACTTTTACTGTGTATCAAAAGTTCATGTCGAAGAAAATGTGATGTCTCATTAGTAGCAAAGTGGCCATATAACTATAAGTGAGGGATTGAACCAATAATTCTCTTGAGTGGGGTTCCCTCCTCAGTAATCTTACCCTGGAACACTTAGATGAGGGGTGCTGCAAAATCTCTCCAGGAAAGAATGGTTAATAGGCAAGAGCCTGTGAAAATGGGCATGGGGGAAAGTTCCATGCGGAGGGCACAGTGACTTAGCCATCTGGAGGAATAGAAAAACACTGGGCATTAGGGATTAGCAGGTACCCTGGCAGAGCCAGATCATACAGCATATAGTACATCCAAATGAAGACTCTTCTGAGGGTGAAAGAAGGCACCACGAACCCGACAGAAAGTATCAGTTGTCTTGAATGGAGATGATAAGAGAGTGTTCTATGTCATTTCACTTAATCCCCACACTCTATGTGGCAAATGCATAGTAGGTGCCCAATAAGTGTTTGTTGAGTGAATTAATGAGTAAATGAATGAATCTGGGGGAATATTAATATTTGTACTTTATAAATGGTACTGTGTTACAAGTTTATTGTGAAGACTAATTCCAGTGACAAAATCCATAATCTATCTTCAATTCCTTAACTAATATCCCATAATTTTTGCTTTTGCAATGTTTTTCTTAACTATCTCACTTATTTTTTCCATTTCCTTCTTTGTTTCTCCCTCTCTCCTAGATTTAGTGTTCTACATACAGAGGTCTTATAAATTTATTTGCTGTACTAGTTCTTATCAAAGGCATAAATCAGAGACCACTGACAGCATGGAGTTCTAGGCAGTGGATTGATCTTTCCTTTGAAATACCCTGAACCACATTTAATGCCCAATCTCAGAAGGGCTGTACTGTCAGAATTCTTTGAACAAGGCTAATAGTATGTGGTATCCTTCTGGCACCTTTTACAAGGAATCCTAAACTCTGCCTTCTTTCTCAGCAAATAATATAGCTAGAGTATTCAGTACCTGAAATGCTTAGGACAAGACATTTTTCACATTTCAAAAATTTTCAGATTTTGGAACACTTGCATAAGGTTTACTGGTTGAGTATTCATAACTGGAAAATCTGAAATGCCCCCAAATCTGAAACATTTTTGGCATCACGCTTGGATTTTAGATTTTCAGATTAGGGATGCTCAACCTGTACCCCCTTGCTCCCAGGGTAAGACTGAAGAATCAGTTCCATAATTCCCAAATCCATCCTTTACAATAGAATAGCTATGCATCAAATTCTCAAAGAAATATTCCACTCTTCTCCTTTAAATTGTAGACATAGAGAAAGTTCAAATGTGTATATTTTATAACATTTTAGTGCAAATCGTATGTATTTCTGGTCTGCTCCACACACATTCAAAGCAGACACATCTGACAAAACAGAACACTAACTCTTAGAGTGTGCACCCCTAAACATTCTTGAGGTGCCTGTTTGTACATATGTGTATGTGCATGTGTTCATGCCATCATGCATGTGCAGTTGAGCAAGTGTGTGCACTCATGTGTATATGCATGCGCCTGAGCAGGTGCGTACACTCACTGTGACCCTTCCCATCCCTTCCGATCGGCACCCTATGCAACCAACCAGTGCTGTCACGTTGAAGAAAAAATGGTTCAGTTTGTGTCTTTATACTCATTTCTTCTATTTTATCCTATTTCTTTGTATCATTTCTGAAAATGTAAACCTACCTGAGATGAAGTATTTCATTTGATAAGATTGGTGATTATTCTAAGAAGTTATTTCATCTTCAGTTGGATTTGTAAAACTAGATTTTTTTTTTTTTTTTTTTTTTTTTTTAAAGATCTTATTTATTTGAGAGGTAGAGTTACAGACAGTGAGATGGAAAGACAGAGGGGAAGGTCTTCCTCCTGTTGGTTCACTCCCCAAATGGCCACAATGGTCGGAACTGTGATGATCCAAAGCCAGGAACCAGGTTCTTCTTCCCGGTATCTCCTATGTGGATGCAGGGGCCCAAGGACTTGGGCCATCTTCTACTGCTTTCCCATGCCAAGCAGAGAGCAGGATTGGAAGTGGAGCAGCCAGGATTTGAACTGGTGCCCATATGGGATGCCGGCACTGCAGGCGGAGGATTAACCTACTGCACCACAGTGCTGGCCCCCAATTTTTTTATTTCAATCCTAGAGAAAATCAGCTTTTTCAGATGATGTTGAAAGATTTAAGGTATACAATACCATAGCCCCAATCGTTGCTTGACTGGGGGAAAGACAGTGGACTTAATATTAGCTCATGTTTGTTGTTGTGTAAATGTGAACTAGATCAGTCTCTGCTGAGTAACAACAGAGAAAGGCAGTGGTCTAATTCAACATGATATATTAAACAGAAATTCATATTTGAAACAGATGTGAAGCACTCTTGTTATTCTATGTGATTAGAATTTAAACTCCTGAAATTTACTACACAAGCACTTAACTTTTATAGTTATTCTTTTTTCTTTCTTTCTTTCTTTTTTTTTTTTTTTTTTTTTTTTTTTTTTTTTTTTTTGACAGGCAGAGTGGACAGTGAGAGAGACAGAGAGAAAGGTCTTCCTTTGCCGTTGGTTCACCCTCCAATGGCCGCCATGGCTGGCACACCGTGCTGATCCAATGGCAGGAGCCAGGTACTTATCCTGGTCTCCCATGGGGTGCAGGGCCCAACAGAGAGCTGGCCTGGAAGAGGGGCAACCGGGACAGAATCCGGCACCCCGACCGGGACTAGAACTCAGTGTGCTGGTGCCACAAGGCGGAGGATTAGCCTAGTGAGCCGCAGCGCCGGCCTGTTATTGTAATAACAGCACTCATCAATATAGGCTCATATTCCAGCAAGAAAACTGAGAATCTTAGAAAATAAGATAGTGAAAGAAAGATTTAGATTTTTTTCTTCTTAAAATTGATGGCAATCACATAGGAAGAACACTCTGACCTTGTAAGAATAAATTGATTCTCAAAAATTTCTTTGCTATCAGGGATCTTCAGTAAAGTGGAATGTATCAAATGCAGCCAACTGTCTTCTTTGTGGATTTTGTTTTCACTAAAATGTTAACATTTACCTTTTGATAATTGATTTAATATGGTAAATTATATTTGTTCTTTTTTGCTCAGAAATATCAGAAGCTAAAAACATGTTTTAAAATTCTTTTTAAAAGATTTATGTATTTATTTGAAAGGCAGTGTTCCAGAGAGGCAGCGGCAGAGACAGAGGCAGAGAGATAGAGAGCTCTTCCCATCCTCTTGTTCACCCCCCAAATGGTAGCAATAGCCAGAGCTGAGCTGATCCAAAGCCAGGAGCCAGGAGCTTCTTCCAGGTCTCCCACATGGGTGCAGGGGTCCAAGCACTTGGACCATCTTCCATTGCCTTCTCAGGCCACAACAGAGAGCTGGATAGGAAGTGGAGCAGCTGGGTCTCCCACCAGTGCCCGTATAGGATGCCAGCACTGCAGGCAGTGGCTTTACCCACTACACCACAATACTGGCACCCATATAAAGATTTTCTTTTCATGGAAATTAGGGTCATGTTTTTCCTTGGCCACGAGCAGGCCTCTAGGAGGTGACTTTGGAGACATGAGATGTCACATTGCCAGTCTGTGTTTCATCAGCAGGCCACAGACTTGCCTTTTCTTTTAGGTCAACTCCTAAAGGCACAGGCAAAACTAATTACACAAGAACTGCTGTACAGCACATCTTAGTCTGTAAGAACACCAACTCTTGGTGTTTGTTTTTTTGCTGAATTTACAATTCTTTTTCAGTGCAGTAATCATGTGTATGAACCATTAAGAGAGTACAAGGGAATTTCAATACATTTGTGGGAAAATATAATTAAGATAAAAGTTTATTTTGGTATAAAACATTAAACTTTTGAGATCTATGAGTAGTGTTTCAAAGTGTGCATTTGCCATGAACTTTTTCAAGATCCCTCCTATATGCATATGAAGTTCCCCTTTAATTTAAGGAAAAGTTGGACAAAAGCATTAGGCAAGATTCTAAGTAGCAATCACTTACACTTCAGAGCATTTCCGCCAACTGTTCACACTTTTGTACACTGCATGACTTTTCTAAGCCATAAATAGTTATTCAGCAAAATTCTGTCCACCAACTCTAAAGCATATCCTAGAACTGAGAACCATGCTCCTTCTCTAGACCTTTCTGTACATTGCCGGAACCTTAGCAGGCTCCGAGAGAAGCACACGAAGCTGCTCTCTGCTCTGTTCTGATTAAACTTTAAAATGCACCCTGCAGCTGGAGAGGTTGTCAAAGCTGTCTGTGTCTCTTCGCTAATGGCTTTTTCCTACTAGTAACAGCCAGGGGTGAAACTTGACAAAGACAAAACTATAAATGTTTTATATTCAAAAATGCTAGGTGAGTTTAAGGCATAGGAGAATCATTAGGTTACTGCCAAGAAGTAAACAATAGATTCATTAAAGCTGTAATTAGTCATTGTTGACATATTGCATTTTTAATCAGAGCTCAAGCAAGATAGGAAGTGGCTGAAATAATCCAGCGGCTGATAAATCCAAAATGTATCCATGCCTTTTCCTTGGGATTTCTATACTACCTTTGTTCTGAGAAATTTGGTGACTATTTTAGACTATAAAGTAGTCTATGTTGATTATGATTGCTTAATTATTTTGTGTTGTTGTTCCATTCAGTTCTTGGTTAAAAGATATTTGGTTTCTTAAAGTGGCAAGTCAACAGAGGAGAGAAATTCATGGTGCCTGCGTGCACTGAGCCAGAGAATTTACAGATTACGAGGACAGATTTAAGAGTCTTAGAACTCATGCTTGAGTAATTTGCCACACGAATGGTTAAATGGCTAAAAGTGCATCTAGAATCCCAAGGCTGTGGGCCGCAGTGCCTGCCTCCTACTATGATGACGCTAGTCAAGACGCGACTGAAAATCCCATGTAGTCAGCCAAGGCTCCCAAACACCTTTTCTGCTTTCATCTAATCCAAGTCTCTTGTAGCCAATGACACTGGAGGCACATCCTGCCTACAGCAACAACAGTGCCTTACTCATTCCAGTCTCTCCACTTTCCCCATCAAACTTGAGCTCTCATCTCACCTCCTTCATGAAGCCCTCCTGATCATTTCCACCCCTACAAACAGATCCCTTCATGAAATTTTCTGTTTTCTCCTAACAGACTGGCAGCCCTAGATTTTTGGGGGGTGGGCCTCATTTCAAATAACTTATCCAGTGAAGGGAATTTGTCCCCTGTCACTTAAGAGGAAGAGCCATGTGTAATGGCCTTCTTTTTTCTCAGCTCAGCCTCAGATTATACATATTGCAGAAAAAAAGTTCCACTTCAGAAATTTCCACTCACATTAGCATCTATGTAAGATACAAAGAGCCCCTGAGAGACAAGTAAGCAGTTTCCTTGGACTGACTCCATTCTCTGTAAAGATGTCTCCTTTGCAGTATATTTATTAAGCCCATAAATTATGTCCTATAAAATATCAGCTAAAACAATAACCAGCTAACGCTATTTTCCTGACGATGTCTAGGAAGTTTACAAATTCTATCTTTATTATTTGAGAGGGAGAGAGGCAGAGAGGGAGAGAGGGAGAGAGGGAGGGAGGGAGAGGGAAGGGAGCACAATCCAGCTTCTATAATTTGGCTCAGTCTCCAGTTGCCTGCACACTAGGTCAGACTAAACCTGGAAGCTAGGAACTCAACCCAGGTGTCCTACGTGTATTACAGGGACCCAACTACTTGAGCTATCAGCTGCCCCCTCCCAGAGTGCACGTGAATGGGAAGCTAGAATTGGAAAAAGACCTGCAACTCAAATCTAGGCACTCTAATACGGGATGTGGAGGCCTAACCACTAGGCCAAACACCTACCCTTTCTTATTCCTGAAATTGCATGGCTCTATGAGTTATCTCAAAATTCTGTTCAAGTGACAAAGTGGGAGTAATATGACACTTATCACATTTTCAGAGTTATCTGCCTATGAATCTGTAGGCGCTATCTAATTTGGCTTCCTCATATCTCAGGGAGGCAGAATTTGTGAGCAGATATTTTGATTAGTCTGCCCTTTCTCAGATAATGAAGCAAAGCAGTAGAACTTTGGCATGGCTTCCTCAAAGCAGCAGCCAGCTAGGAAAGGAAACCAATTTGCAAGATTATTAGACCAGTGTCTGAAAACTTAATAAAGCAACTTATTAAACTAGCATGTGAGATGTGGGAGGGAGAGGGATGTGTTAGTTAAAAGCTACAAAATTTCGGGTAGCTCTGAGTAATAAATTCAAGAGAACTATTGTACAACAGGGCGACTGTGGTTAACAATGTTTTGCATTCTTTGAAATTGCTGAGAGTAGACTTTAAAAGTTCTTATTAGAACAAAATAAGTATATGAGGGGAAGCACATGTTAATTAGCTCAATGTAACCTTTTCTCAATGTTTACATATTTCAAAATTACCTGTTCTATACAATAAATGCCTATGAATTTGTCAAAATATATATTTTTAAAAATACAACGCAAAATATATATACTTAAAAAGCCAAGAAGCATGTTTTTGAGATGCTGTCTTTTCTATATGAAGACACTGATTAACAGTAGACGCAACCATTTAAAGCACAAATGCAATATCCTTTCCTATATCACACAACTCTAGAGACACAGGGATAGAGTAGGGTAGAAGCTGATGATGTAGAGCAGGAAGTGTCCGTTACTGGTGCCGCATTAAAGCAGGTGTCAGTGGTAGGCAAGGAAACATCTTCCCATCGAGGCACTGGCTTAGGAAAAGATACATCTTCATGGGTATGGGCCGTTCTTTCTTAGCAGCTGTTCAGCGAGATGGACTGTTACCTCCAGTTCTTTGAATTGAGAATCTGTCACTGCTGTGAGGAGTCCCTGGGCAAAGAGCAAGAGCAGTGGATCTCAACCTCGGCAAGGGCGGGAGAGTCATCTGGGAGCATTAGAAGGCACAAATGTTTGTGTCTCAGCCCCAGGATTCTGGTTTTCTTGGTTTGGAATATAACCTAAGCGCTGGGGAATTTTGAAAACAGCCTAGTGTGAGAGCCTTTGAATTAAGAAGCCCAGTTTCTGGGCTTGGTGTCTGATCTCAGGGAAGGCTTTGTCTTCTTTGTCTATATAAGGGGTCTTCAAAAGGTTCATAAAAAAGTGAATATTTAAAAAGAAAACTATGCATGGATCTCAAAAATGTTTTTGCAACAAATATATTCATTTTTTAATTCCATTTCTCCATGAACTTTTGAAAGTGTCTTTGTGCTTTCTAATCTGTCAGTTCTGCTTCATTGCATCAGAAGTTTTTCCATCTTGGAAAAGACTTATGCAAAAGATTCTTTGGATAAGAAGGCTTTGGAAAATTTCAAGGAGTTTATATGTTTTACATTTTTTTTCTTACTCCCAGCTGAAGTCCTGGCTAAACGGATGTAGGAAAGCATTAAAAAAAAGGTTTGACTGCCTTACAAAGAAGTAAGTCATACTGCTATTTACAAAAATTAGCAGGAAAGATTTTCTGGTCAAAACCTAAATCTTCCTCAAAGTTCATGAAACTTAGTTTTTTGTTTTTTGTTTTTTTAAATCCAAACACTTCTATAGCATCTTTAGTGCACGTGTTTTCAGTGAATAACATTGTAACATTTGGGGACTGTGGGGAGCAACTCGGACTATACTGTTACTGGAATTAAGACTTATTCTATACATCTGCTCTCCCACAATATGGTGCTGGGAGAGGAGCAAACAGCTTCTACCCAGCTGCCTCTCACCAACTTGACAAGCTGCAGGACCTGCTCCTGATTGGAGGAGAGCAGCGCACTCGGCGTGTGGGTAGCAGAGCACGGATTGGTGGAGAGGACTATTTAGGAGGAGAGAGACGGCATGGTGGTGTGGGTTGGTTGGAGAGTGCGTTGGAGAGTTCGCGGGGAAGTTCGTTGCTTTGTTCTTTCTCATTTCTCTCTACTCATTCTTGCTTTGGGAGTTCGCTGTTTACTTATTCTTACTTTACTATAGAAAGGACTTGTAAAAAAGGGGAACAACAAGCGTCCGGTCCGGTGCGGCTCCTCCGCGTGCGGAGGAGCAGCAGGGGACTATTCTTAATTTCAAGGAAACAAAACAAAATATGCACAGGGACATATTTATCTGTGGCTGGGAAAGCTCGCTAACAGCATTGTCATAAGGGTTTTCAGTGGAGAGTTTATATACTGGGACGTATCTACATCATCTATATCTATATCCCTAGAATGTGTGTCCTTCTTCTTTTTCAAAAATATTGTTTCTTTATTTGAAAGGCAGAGAGAGAGAGAGAGAGAGAGCACGCTATCTTCCATCTATTGGTTCACTCCCCAAATGGCCTCAATAGCTGGACCTAGTTAAGGCCAAAGCCAGGAGCCTGGAACTCCATCCAGATCTCCCACATGGGTGGCAGGGCCCCAAGTGCATGGGCCATCATCTGCTGTTTTCTCTGGCACATGACCAGTGAGCTGAATCAGAAGTGGAATTGAACCTGTGCTTATTTGGGATGCCAGCGTTGCAGGAGACAGCTTAATATACCACAATGCTGGTCCCAAGTGTGTGTGCTACAGGCCACTTCCATTGGGTTACAGGTAGGTATTGTTAGGGTATGTGTGTTACTTACTAGTAAATGACTGCATTATAAAAAATATTGATAACATAATACCCAGCTAGTGGTGCTGAGGCAATAATTATGTGTGAACTTTAAGTTAAATATAATATTTATGGCTTACTACAGTTTTTAATAATAGCTCTATTGAGTTATAATTTATGTACTATATATATCTACATTTTAAAATATACAATTCAGTGTTTTTAGTGTATTTTCAAACTTGTGCAATCATCACTATCAAATCCAAATCATTTTCATTATTCCCCCTCAAAGAAAATACTCATACCATTAGCAGGTACTCCCCCTGCTTCTCCCCAATCCCTGGCAAACAGATTTACATTCTTTGTCTCTGCAGATTTGTCTATTCTTGACATTTTGTTTACCAATGAAATCATAAAGTATGTAGCCCTTTGCTTTTCTGGCTTCTTTCATTTAATTATATTTTCAGGATTCATCCCAGTTTTAGCCTGCTTCTTCCCTTTTTCTGACTAAATAACATTTCATTATACAGCATGCCACAGTCAGTACATGGATGCTTGGTTTGTTTCCTCTTTTGAATTATTATGAATATTGCTGCTATGTACACACATATGCAACTTTTTCTATGGATATATGTTTTCATTTCTCTCTTAGAAGTGAAAATACTGGGTAATACGCTAAGCCTACATTTAAGTTTTTGAGAAACTGCTAAACTGTTTTTCTAAGAGGCTGACCCATTTTACATCCCACCAGCAATATTGAAGGATTCCATTTTGCCACATCCTTGTGAATTCTTGCCTTTGTCCATCTTTTTTGTCATTTCTATCCTAGTGGATGTGAAGTAGATGGGGGCTTTGACTTGCCCTTTTCTAGTGATGATTGCTATTTTTGCATACTTTTGTGTGCTTATTGGCCTATGGCATATGGTCTTTGGGTAAATTGCTATTCAAATCCCTTCTCCATTTAAAAAAAATTGTCCATGAGGGCAAGCTGAGATCCCAGAGGAGAAATGGAACTTGCTTATGTTTCTCACCACCTCAAACCTAAATGCTGCAGGTGAATTACCAAAGATGCTGGTTATTTCCCATGGAGTTGCACACATTTATGTATCCAAGTGGCTGTACAGCATTACATTCTCTCTGGTTATTAAGAGACATTTCAGGATGTCATATTTAAAGATATTCCTCAATTACTTTAATGCATAAACAGAAGTCCTCAGAAAATTTCTCTGAATCTGAAACAGCAACTTTGTATAGTACTGTTTTGTTCCTACTGACCATTTTATACATCAGAGTGAAAAGTGTGAATTATTTTAACTAACCCTGAGATTTGGGTCTTGTCTGCTAAACAATGGTTTTAAAATTTTTTAATTTATTTCCACCTACTTCAAAGGCAGAGTGACAAGCAGAGGGAGAGAAGGAGAGACAGAGAGCCAGGGAACGAGGTAGAAAGAGATCTCCATCCCCTGGTTCACTCCCAAATGCCTACAACAGCCAGGGATAGGTCAGCTGGAATCCAAGAGCCTGAAACTCCCACATAGGTGGCAGGGACCTGAGTTACTTGAGCCATCTCTGCTACCTCTCAGGATGCACATTAGCAGAGGGCTGGATCATAAGTAGCCAGGACTCTATTGCAAGCACTGAGATATGTGGTGCAGGCGTCTCAAGTGGTGGCTTAGCTCAATGCACGACAGCACTCACCCCTAAGTCATGATCGTAAGCAAAATTAGGATTTTGTTTTCAATACCCATGGGTACATGTGAGCTTCAGGATAATGCTAGACCTTTTCTCTAATGTTCTTCTCAGAAAGGTTCTATTTAGAACACCTGTCAATATTGCATTGCAACTAGGGACAAAATAGCTTTGTGCTTTGCTAACCCTTGCTGAGTTGTAATAATACAGTAGTGGAAAAATACATGAAAAGAATTGATCAGAATACATCAATATTAGTAAACAGAGTGATTTAAAATCTTACTCAATTCAAGTGAAAATGTTTTAGGTCAAGGAGCTATCTTTTTCCAGACCTCATTATGACAGTAAGAATGCTCCTTGGACATATTTGGGTTGTAGCAACATCAAGTCCAGAATTCCAAAGTCCACTAGAAACTGATGCCATAGCACCATTTCTCTTGGTGAATGTGTAGAAACTGAAGTGAAATTGCAGTGTGAGAGCTTATAACCAGAAAACTGGTGTGATTGAATTTAGAGGATAAAGCATAGGACTAGAAAGGACTGTCTAAGGGAAAATGGATGAAGGTAGAGTATAGGAGAGAATGAATGGCAAATGATATATTATGAAAATTAAAATAAGCTTAGGATTATTATAAGTACTTTCATTATTCTTCAATGACCTTCCATAAGTAAATACAAATATACAGAAATATCAAATGAGAAGGAAATATGTATCAAAACAGGAAATTTTAAAAAATCATGAATACTTTGCACAAGTACTTTTGAATTCCTAGATGAAATGGTTAATATTTGGGGCTGGTGCTGTGGTGTAGCAGGTTAAGTTGCCTCCTGCAGTGCCAGCATCACCCATGGGCTTGTTTGAATCTCCCCTGCCCCATCTCTGATCCAGCTTTTTGCTAATGTGACTAGAAAAGAAGTGAAAAATGGCCCAAGTCCTTGGGCCCCTGTGCCCATGTGGGAGTCTCAGACCAGGCTTCTGGCTCCTGGCTTCCACCTGGCCCAGCCCCTGGGCATAGTGGCCAGTTGGGGAGTGAACCTACGGATGAAAGACCGTCTCTCTCTCTCTGCCTCTCTGCATCTATCTCTCCTTTTCTGTAACTCTTTCAAATAAATAAAATCTTTTTGAAAAAGGTTAATATTCTCCCAAATTATAACTTTGCAAAACTGATCCCAGTAAAAACATGGTTAAATGGACCAATTACTGAAGAAGAACTGGAGAAGTTATTTTTTAAAAGTCCCCATCGAACATCACCACAAGAAGATATTTTCATATACAAATTCTTTCAAACATTTAAAAATCAAAGCTTCACAATTATACTTAAGATATTTCAGGGCACAGAAAAAGAAGGAAAACTTTTGTATTCCATGTAGGGGATATGCAAAGTTCAGAATCAAAGGTTATTTTCCCAGAAAAAGACAAATTCTACTTGTGAATACTGATGAGAAAATTAGATTAAATATAAGAAACAGATCCCAACAGCACATTAAAGATGATACATAATGAAAAAGTGAAATTTATTTCAGAAATGTACTGGTAGTTTCTACATAAGGAAATCTGTTAAAATCAAACTAAGGAGAAAAATCAATTGGGAGATCATCTCAACAGAGGAAGAAGGGACAAGTTACAAAAATCAATTATCTCTTGTTAAAAGCAGCCAGAACCCTGCTAAATGGGAAAACACTAGAAAACTTCCAACTAAAATAAGGGACAAAGAAGTCCAATATCTGTGCTGATCTTTAATTGTATTATCAAATGGACAAAAAAACCCAAAAGCATACAAATTTGAAAGGAACAATTAAAACTCTGTTATGAAAAATATGATTGCACATCTGGAAAATTCAAAATAATGAATTGTAAAGCGACTATCATAGAAATAAAACTTAGCAAAGTATTAATTAATAAAACCAATTCACAACAGTTAATCTATATGTAAACAACACTAGCAAACAGAAGATGACAGTTGAGCCCCAAGATATGAAAGCAAATAAATATTTAAATGTAAAGTTGGCACAGCAGTTCAAACACCATTTGGAATGTTTGCACCCCGTATCAGAGTGCCTGCATTCAAGTCATGGCTTCACTGCCTATCCAGCTTTCTGCGAATACACACCCTTGAAGGCAGCAAGTGATGGCTCAAGTACTTGAATCCCTGCCACCTTTATGGAATACATGGATTGAATTTTGGATCATGGCTTCAGTCTGGCCCAACATCAGCTACAGTGGATATTTTGGGAGTAATACACCAGATCAAAGATCTCTCCTAGTCTATTTCTGTCTCTATCTCTTTATCACTCTGCTTTTCAAATGCAGAAAATAAAATTAAAAACTAAAAGAAAAACATATTGCTTAAGAGAAAAAATTGAGAAAAATATCTTTGGTTTTGAAATGAGTTTAATATGTGAGAATAATGACAGCATTTCAACAGAATCAATCAATTTAAAACTAAACTGTTTTAGAAATTTTACCCTTTCATCCCAGAGTAAGTAGACTGAACTTCAGTGCTCAATAAATTCCTAGTTCATCTTTTATTGTGTTAGATTCCTTGATCATAGAATGGAGCAAAAATGGATACCTTTGTACTTTTTCAAATAGATTTGATTGCTCCTACAGACATATTGACCAACTATAAGCTTAAGTGAAAGTCATTTGGTTGAGCTGACATTGATTTATACTTGCCATTTGGTTTTAACCTTCCATGTGTGTTCTTGCCAATTAATTCTAAACAGCCTCTTCACTGAATTTTCTTTTGCAGTGTAGAAGCTTCTTAGCATGAGGTATTCCCATTTGTCTATTTTTGCTTTGATTGCCTGTGCTTCTGGGGTGTTTTCCAAGAAGTCTTTGCCTATGTCACTATCTTACAGTTTCCCCAAAGTTCTCATCTAGCATTTTGATGATGTCGGGTTATAGACTTAGATCCTTGATCCATTTTTAGTTCATTTTTGAATAAGGTGTAAGACAGGCATCTTGTTTCATATTTCTACATGTGGAGATCCAATATTCTCAGCACTGTTTGTTGAAGACTTTTCTTTCTCCAGGGATTGGTTTTAGCTTGTTTGTCAATGGTTAGCTGGCTGTAGATGTATAGAATGATTTCTGCAATCTCTATTCTGTCCAGTTGGTCTACATGTCAATTTCTTTTTCTTTCTTTCTTTCTTTCTTTTTTTTTTTTTTTTTTTTTTTTTTTTTTTGACAGGCAGAGTTAGACAGTGAGAGAGGTAGAGACAGAGAGAAAGGTCTTCCTTCTGTTGGTTCACTCCCCAAATGGCTGCTATGGCCAGCACTGCGCCAATCTGAAGCCAGTAGCCAGGCGCTTCTTCCTGGTCTCCCATTCGGGTACCGGGCCCAAGAACTTGGGCCATCCTCCGCTGCCTTCCCGGGCCACAGCAGAGAGCTAGAATGGCAGAGGAGCAACCGGGAAAGAATCCAGCACCCCAACCGGGACTAGAACCCAGGGTGCCAGCGCCACAGGCTGAGAATTAGCCAAGTGAGCCACGGCGTCAGCCCCTTGTGTCAATTTCTGTGCCAGTATGAGGCTGTCTTGTCTATAACTGTCCTGTAGTATGTATTGAAATGTGGTATTGTGGCCAGCGCCGTGGCTCACTTGGCTAATCCTCTGCCTGCAGCGCCAGCAGCCCGGGTGCTAGTCCCAGTTGGGGTGCCAGGTACTAGTCCCGGTTGCTCCTCTTCCAGTCCAACTCTCTGCTGTGGCCCGGGAGGGCAGCAGAGGATGGCCCAAGTGCTTGGGTCCCTGCATCTGCATGGGAGACCGGGAGGAAGCACCTGGCTCCTGGCTTCAGATCGGCATAGCGCCAGCCATAGCGGCTATTAGGAGAGTGAACCAACAGAAGGAAGAGCTTTCTCTCTGTCTCTGTCTATAACTCAACCTGTCAAATTAAAAAAAAAAAAAAAAAAGAAATGTGGTATTGTGATGCCTCCAACTTTGTTTTTTTGTTGTTTGAGATTGCTTTAGCTATTTGTGTTTTTATGATATTTTTTTAAAGATTTTTTATTTATTTATTTGAGAGGTACAGTTACAGACAGTGAGGAGAGACAGAGAGGTCTTCCATCCATTGGTTCACTTCCCAAAGGCTGCAATAGCTGGTGCTACGGAAGCTGGGAGCCAACTGCTTCTTCCTGGTCTCCCATGCGGGTGCTGGGGCTCAAGAGCTTGGGCCATCTTCTACTGCTTTCCCAGGCCACAGCAGAGAGCTGGATTGGAAGAGGAATAGCCAGGACTAGAACCTGCGCCCATATGGGATGCTGGCACTGCAGGCAGAGGATTAACCTACTGTGCCATGGTGCCGGCCCCTTCCATGAGAATTTTAATATCATATTTTCTAGATCTAAGAATACCATTGGTTTTTTGATTGAGATTGCATTGATTCTGTAACTTATTTTTGGTTGTATGGACATTTTGATTGTATTAAATCTTCCAATCCATGAACAAGAAAGACCTTCCCATTTTTTTGTATGTCTTCTATGTTTCTCTAATGTTTGTAATTTTCATCACAGAAATCTTTCAGCTCCCTGGTAAAATTTATTCCAAGGTTCTTCAAATTTTTTAGCTACTATGAATGCTACAGATCTTTCAAATTCTTTCTCAGCCATGGCATTATCTTTGTATACAAAGGTTATTGATTGATTTTTGTGTCTTAATTTTATATCCTGCCACTTTACCAAACTCTCTTATGAGTTCCAAATTTTGCTTATATATAGAACCGTGTCATCTGCAAATAGTGATAGTTTGGCTTCCTCCTTCCCAATTTGTATTCCTTTGATTTCTTCTTCTTGCCAAATGGCTCAGGATAAAACTTCCCAGGACTATATTAAATAGCAAAGGTAAAAGTGAGAATCCTTGTTTAGTTCCAGATCTTAGTGGAAATGCTTCAAACTTTTGCCCATACAATGAGGCTGGATGTGGGTTTGTCATAAATTGCCTTGATCATGTTGAGGAATGTTCTTTCTATGCCCAATTTGTTTAAAAATTTTTTAACCATGAAAGGATGTTGTATTTTATCAAAGATTTTCTCTGTATCTATTGAGACCATCATATGGTGTGTATTATTCAAATTATTAATGTGATATATCACATTTATTGATTTTCATATGCTGAACCACCCTTGCATACCAGGGATATATCCTACTTGATCCAGAAGAATGATCTTCCTGATGTGTTAGTTTCTATTAGCTAGTATTTTGGTGAGGATTTTTGTACCTATGTTTTTCATGTGTCTGTTGGCCATTTGAATTTCATCATTTGAAACATATCTGTTCATGTTCTTTGCCCATTTCTTAACTGGATCAGGCCACTTTGTTGTTGAGTTTCTTGAGCTCTTCATAGATTCTGGATATTAATCCTTTATCGGTTGCATAATTTGCAAATATTTTCTCCCATTCTTTCAGCTGCTTTTGAACTTTGTTAAGTGCTTTTCTTTCTTGCAGTGCATAAGCTTCTTAGCTTGAGGTAATCTCATTTGTCTATCATTTGTCTATTTTTTCTTTTATTGCCTGTGTTTCTGGGGTCTTTTCTTAGAAGTCATTGCCTATACCAATGTATTAAATAGTTTCCCAAAGTTTTACTCTTATAATTTGATGGTATCAGGTTGTAGATTTAGATCCTTGAACCATTTTGAGTTCATTTTTTTACTTGTTTCATACTTCTGCATGTGGAGATCCAGTGTTCCAAGCACCATTCATTAAAGGGACTCTCCTTTACTCCAGAGATTGATTTTAGCTTGTTTTTCAAAGATTATTTCGTTGTAGATGTTTGGATTGCTTTCTGGAGTTTCTATTCTGTCTCATTTATCTACATGTCTATTTTTGTGCCAGTACCTGGCTGTTTGATTATAACTGCCCTGTAGTATGCCTTGAAATCAGTATTGTGAAGCCTCCAGTTTTGTTCTTGTTGCTTAAGGTTGCTTGAGCTATTCTGAGTCTCTTGTGCTTTCATATTAATTTCAGCATCATTTTTTCTAGATCCGAGAAGAATGTCATTGATATTTTAATTGGAATCACATTGAATCTGTAAATTGCTTTCCACAGTACAGACATTTTGATTATATTAATTCTTCCAATCCATGAACATGGATGATTTTTCCATTTTTTAATGTCTGATTCTATTTCTTAATGTTTTAAAATTTTCATTGTAGAGATCTTTGACCTCCTTGGTTAAATTTATTCCAAGGTATTTAATTATGAATGATACTGACCTTATAAGTTCTTTCTCATTGTTTATTTATACAAAGACTTGATTTGTGTATGTGTGTTTATTTTATATCCTACAACTTTAATAAACTCTCTTATGAGTTCCAGTAGTCTCTTAGGGGAGTCTTTTGATTCTCCTATATACAGCATAATGTCACCTGAAAACAGGGATAATTTGACTTTCTCCTTTCCTATTTGTATTCCTTTGATTTCTTTATCTTGACTAATGGCCCTGGCTAAACTCCCAGAATTATATTGAATAGCAATGGTGAAAGTGTACATCCTTGCCTGTTTCCAGGTGTTGGTAGAACTGCTTCCAGTTTTTCTCCACTCAGTATGATGCTAGCTGTGGGTTTGTCATATATTGCCTTGAGTGTGTTTTGGAATGTTCCTTCTATACAAAATTTGTTTAAAGTTTTTATCATGAAAGGATGTTGTATTTTCTCAAATGTTCTCTCAGCATCTATTGAGATAATCATATGGTTTCCGTTCTTCAATTTGTTAATGTGATGTATCACATTTATTGATTTACAAAAGTTGAACCATCCCTGCATACCAGGGATAAATCTCACTTGGTCTGGGTGAATAATCTTTCTGATGTGCTGTTGTATTCAATTAGCTAGTATTTTGTTAAGTGTTTTTACATCTGTGTTCACCAGATTTTGGTCATCATTATATTTCCTATGGCTCTGATGGACTTGAATATATTGATACACTTAGCAAATATGTATTGAGCTTATTTTTGTATGCCAGGCAGTTTCTTGGGCTCTGTGTATCTGACAGTAGATCAAGATTAAGTCCTGTGCTAATATAAACTTATGTTGAACAAGAAAAGTCAGAGTTAAGGAGGTAGGGAAGGGAGAATCTCTGGAAAGCCTCAATTGAGAAATTCTAGGAATGAACATTGTGTTTTTATCAATACCTAGGAGAACACTCCCTCTCCCAGAGAGTGAAAGTATGTATAACTTGATCACATTTACCGTATCTTCAATTTTAAATTGTAATCAACAGGAGTCTTGGATTTTCCTTTGTTAAAAACTATTGTTGTCTCTACCATAAGTGATATAATTTTTCCTCACGTGACTTCTCATCTCAAAACTAAGGAGCTAGACCATGTGAGAACTCGGGTTTTTCTTTTCTTTTAAGACTCTGAATTCAACAGAGCTATAATGTTGGAAGGATTTCATTTATTTCTCTATTCTTTCCAGTCCCCTGCCTTCCTACAAAGCACTCTGGGGTTGACATTTTGGTTTCTGTATCCACAAGTCCTCCTCACCATTGTGATATAGCTTGTGACATCATGACAATGACTGAAGGTCAAGCACATTTCCTGAAACACCACAATGCAATCTTCTAGCACTTTCTTCCTATTTAGGTCCAAGGAACTAGGAACTGGTGAGCCTATCAATCACTGTGAAGGAATAAACAATACTGTTAGGTTTGTCTGCCTTGATCTTTCCCAGGTCATTTTTTAGCACAGTTCTTAAAACAGGAAGCTTTTATTTTTCTTAGTAGTGCTGCATTTGCCTTGCCAATAGGTAGAATATTGAGGAGATATGATTTTAGGACTCAGGAAATCAGATGGTAATGAGACAAGCTGAAACAAATACAAAAGAATTACACATGCAGGATGAGTATCATTATCCAAAGAGTTTGAGACCATAAGTATTTCAGGTTTGGGTTATTTTCAGATATTAAGATATATCTGCATATAAAAGTCAACTTCTAAAATTCATAGAAATAGAATTGAAATATATGGATTTTATAGTTCAAAATAATTTTGAAATCTACATGTATCATAAGCCTTCCAAGGTTCCTGGTAAAATTGTATTATGAAAAAAAAACTATGCATATATTTCAAAAATATCTTCATTGAAATAAACATATTTTTAAAAAATTATTTTAAAGGCAAAGAGAAAGAGCAAATGAGAGAAAGAGAGAGAGAGAGAGAATATTCCATCTGCTCATTGACTCCTCAAATGACCATGATAGACTTGGCTAGACCAGACTGAAGCCAAGAGCCTGGAGTTCAATTCAAATACCCCATGTTGGTGGCAGAGACCCAAGTATTTGAACCACCTTGTGTCTCCTAGGGTGTGCTTTAGTAACAAACTTGATTCGAAGCAAGAGGGACTCATAACCCAGGCACTCTGATATGGGATGTGTCATACCAAGCAATATCTTAACTGCTCAGCCAAACACCCACCCCTAAACTTATCTTTTAATTCCACTTTCCATGAACTTTCTTAAGTATTTTTGCATATAATTAGATACCTTGAGAATGGCACCTAAGCCTAAACACAACATAATATTTGTATTTCATCACAACTTAGAAATAAGCCTGAAGGTGATTTTATATAGTTTTAATGCACACTTTGACCCCTCACAAGACATCAGGTGTGGAATTTTTCTCTTGTGGCACCATGTTGGTGCTCAAAATATTTCAAAATTTGAGCATCTTGGGTTTTCAAATTTGGAGTGCTCAACATATATATTGAGACAGAGATGGGGAGATAAGTGTTTCAGAAGAAACTTAAAGGTATACTATCTCATACCTAGCTTAACATGTCAGTTAACCTACTGGAGACACTTCTTCAATGCCAAGATTTGTACTCAATTAGGTGGAATTTGTATTTGTATTAAATGACACTAAGTGTCTACCATCCTGCACTTAACACCAACAGATAGTAGGGACCATGGTGGAATTGATCTGTGTGATCCTGGATTGTTCTTTCTGGATTAGATCTTGACTGGGAGGTAGCCCCAGCATTGCCCCAGGCAAGTTTATGTATAAACAAAAGAGAACAAATTGGCTGCCAATCAGGAACACATGGTAGGTCATGTACCTGGCAGGTAGTAATAGTCTCATTCTGCAACATGCATTGGTCCTGTATCTTTGCTCCTTTTCCCTATGCTATAAGGTTGAATGCAAGTTGATCTTCCTCTACTAAGTCTCTTTGGATCATTGCAGTCTGTGAAGATCATTGTTTTGTTTGAATTAAATACAAAACAGTTTGATTCATTTACCAATTTGGTTTGTTCTCTCTTGTAAACTGATGCTGTGTTTTCTTGCAAATCTCTGTTTTGCCCATGCCTTGTCAGAAGCTAGAGTACCTGTTTTGATTTTCAACTTTGGAATTAACACTATATATTGAAGTAATTTAACAAAAATTGTTCAAGACAGCCTTTCTTGAGACTATCATAAAAAATGTTGACTTCCATCAAAATTTTAAAATATCTTGTTTTATCCCATTAACTCCATTCTTTTCATTTTTTTAAGGGAGCAACAGTATTCTCCAACTTTGTCTCCTACTTAGCCAATTAGTGGCTTCAATTTCATCCCTTATCATTAAGGCCTGTGCCTAGCAAAGAATTTGGCTCTAGTTACATCCTAGTTAGAATAAATTTAAGCTCTTTCTTTTCCTGAGAGAATTAACCATTTCTTTTACTAGTAAAGTGACAGATTTTGTCACCCTATGAAGAGTTTTACATGAGCAGTTTGCGGGACAAGAAAGAAGGTGGAGTGCTGGTGATGAAGGCCCTAACATGGGCCTATGCAGCCCAAACTGAGGGGTGTTAGACGTTGAGCTATAGAATCCTGGTGAGCTGTTATAACCAGCCAAACCCAGAACCAGTCACTTCCAAGGGGTCACCCAATGCAGACATTTTCCAAGAAGTATTTCATGTCAATACTTCAGGTATCTGCATCCTTTCAGTAACGGATGCTGGTTGTTGTTGGCTGCAGTGTTTCTTTTCCTAAGCAATGACTATGCTTCGTCTAGATAATCATAAAGGAAAAAGAGAATACTCATAGCAAAAGCCCACTTTACTCTTACTCAATAGAGAGCGTCTATCACAGGGGAGGAAAGTATTAAGGCAAAAAGTATATGTTGGCAGCTATCAAAACATCCTACGCCAGGAATCATTCATTAATGAAAGAAATGCATTCCTTACAGACTTAGTAGGATTTAGCAACAGTGTGGTTAAAATTTAGGAAAATCTATTACAAAAATTGTGAATTGGCGCCCGTGTTGTAGGATAATGGTTAAAGCTGCTGCCTATAATGCTGGCATTCTATACAGGTACTAGTTTAAGATCTGGCTGCTCCTCTTCCAATCCAACTCCCTGTTAATGCATCTGGGATAGCAGTGGAAGATGGCCCAAATAACTTGGGTCCCCGCACCCATGGGGGAGATCTGGAAGAACTCTGGATTCCTGGCTTTGGTCTGGCACAGCCCTGGTCATTGCAGCCATTTGGAGAGTGAGTCAGAAGATGGAAGACTCTCTCTCTGACTCTGCCTTTCAAATAAAAAATAAATCTTTAAAAAGAAATGTGAATCTCACAAATAATATAATTATCCTGAATTATTTGATAAATGTGTTCTTATCTTATTCTTCATTATTACTCAAAGACATAAAATTTTCAATTTTGACTACTAACTTAAAAGACAAAGTAAAAATAAAAGTTTTGTTCCAAAAGTATGTGCATGTACGTCATCTTCCTACTGCAGTAAGTTAGAATTATCTAGTTACTTTTAGATGTGTCCAGGGAATAGACTGTTGCTGAAATTTAATTTTCATCATTGCAGAGATCTTGAAGTCCAGTGTTTTCTGGATCTTCACAGCTGGGAAAATAGTCTTCTTTCTCACATAATATTGAGAGAAATGTTTTCCATTCTAGAAAAATCATCATAGAACTTCCTTTACATAGGATACAAAAAGGCCATTTCTATAACCCAGTGATCAGAAAGTAATATCAAGTAGCAAATCTTTTTGCTAAACCCAAGAGCTGGAACTTCACCAAGTATTCAGTAAGTGATGGTGTCATTTAATTGAGTGTGCAAGTATTCTTGGTGTTACCCAAGCAGGTGCTCTTGGCTCATCCTCATCAATAGTCGTTGTAACAACATAGTAAAGAAAGGTCAAGGCAGGAGCTGTCAGGGCCCTGGAAGAAATGGCAAGTGACATTGTTCATTTAGGAGAAATATTAGCAGAATTACCACAACTCTACCTCTGAATAGGTCTTCCTATTTTTCAAGACCTGGAAAATAGCCAACTGTGCAGCCAAGCACAGCAGATCTGTTACTGGAATGCAGAGGTCTTGGTTTTCTAAAACAGAATAAATGTAAATATTGTTTTTGAAATGATTTCAAATGAAAGGTTTTCAATGATTGCCATACAAGTATTTAAATATTAAATTAAAAAGCTATGTTTTGCATACACATAATAGGGAGCTCATTCTGCATGATTAGATACCATGTCCTTAAGCTTTTCCCTTCCATTATCCATGTGTAATTGCCCTCTGTAGCATACTTGCAGCACCTTGCAGGGGATTTTCTGTCCCTGTGACTCTCTTTCCAGTGTCAGCCTCCTAATCCCAAAGGGCTTTTTAAGTTCTACTGAACAAAACAAAAGTCTGGGGCTCTTTACACTCTACTATTGCTGTGGCAATGGCTGTCTTGCATATTTCATACCGAGGGACATGATGTAAAGCGATTTGTACTGAGTGAAATAATAAATAATAAATAAATAAATAAAGGTGCGCTCGCTCCTGAAGCTGCTTTGATCAAGTTAATTCAGAATTTGACAGAATCGAGGTATTTGATATTGTAACTTTAAAAATTAAATTTATGTTGTGTTTTGTTACAAAGCAAAGGAAAATCATGACATGCTTATATTTTCCTATCTACACAGGCCCAGCAAGACCATCACTATGACCGATGGGGACTATGATTATCTGATCAAACTCCTGGCCCTTGGAGACTCAGGGGTGGGGAAAACAACATTTCTTTACAGATACACAGATAATAAATTCAATCCGAAATTCATCACTACGGTAGGGATAGACTTTCGAGAAAAACGTGTGGTGAGTTAACCTTATTACTATCCTCCCATATAGAATAAGAATGAAATTGCTATGTTTCTTGCTTTGCAAATATCTATTATCACATGAAATCCATCATCTGTCACTTTAATTTTCCTTGGAATATTATTTACTACTTTTTCAATGATAAATAACATTTTTGGAATCAACTTTTCAACTATAAATAACATTTTTCAACTAAAAATAACATTCTTTGAAATATTATTTTCTACTTTTTTCAAGGATAAATAACATTCTGTCAGAAAAATATTGCGTGACAAATATTGGAGTGCTGTTGACTCCAAATGCATGCTAGACAACTAAAATAAATAATTTTGGGACTTGTATGGTGTGTTTTCTATGAATCTTTTGGAATATTTCAAAGTTTTGATTTTTCAGAATCTAAAAACAGTAACTCTTTGAGTTAAATTATTCGATAAGAGCAAACACTCATTTGCTTACTCTTAACAAAGAGGTTAAAAATATGATTGGCAAATAGCTGGAACATGAGTTTTATCAGCTCTTGCTGCATTTTTTATTTATGTGTAGACTCAGCCATCAATCACTGGCTTATTATGAACAGAATGTGAGACCAACCATGCGATTTTCCAAGATAAGGGCATTTAAGTGAGAATCACAAGCACTTCCTGCTCCTATGCTAGACGCTAGTGACAGGAACAAGGATATTGTGACATGTGAGACGTGTAGCATAGGCACAGGCACATTGTCTCAGCCAGATTTACTGCCACCCAAGGTACACTTGAATGCCAACATGGCAGTGGCTTCCAGTAGATATCATGAGTCTATTCATTCCTTGAGGACTGGAAACAAAGAAAATGGTTGTTGGAAGACCATTACTGAGAAGTTGAGTCATGACCTCTGCAGCAGCCTGTACCTTATCTAAAAGTCAATATATTGCAGTGTAGTCTTAGCAGACTTGCTCCCAGTCTCTCCTAAGCTGTCCTGAGTTCTTCCCTCACCACCCATGGTCCACAGTGATCTGGGTGTAAGTCCCAGCAAAATCTTCCCTTGCAAACATTTTCATTAATCCATACTTGGGGAGCTAATTAAAGATTAAAATGGGTCGCTTTGCTTAAGCTGTAAAAATGGTAGAATTGTTTAAAAAGCAAACTTATCTTTAAAAAGGCTTTGAAGGAATGATTAGTAAAGGAAATCTGGAAATGTACTGTGTCAACTTATTCACAAATTCTGTGCATATTTCATAGCTAAGTCGTTTTAAAAGTCTATTTCACAGTAAAAGTTATTCAGTTATTTGCAGAGTACTTTGCTGTTTTTTTTTTAATTATCCTATCTTTTATTGCATTTGAGTTTGAAGTTTATAATATCACTGTAAAATAGGAAGACACTATGGATCTCAATTTGTAGGTTAAAAAGTAGGATTCAAAGAGATTAAACGAAAAGTTGATATTTGAACCCAGAACTTGGGTCCTAACTCTGATATTGGCTGCCTCTGTGAGGAAATGACAGAAGGTGTCTAATTTAAGTCTGCAGCATGCTTAAGTTGTGTTGAAAATCATACTTGTACTTGACATTTAAAAGTGAGAGTATATGTGATACTTCTGGGAAGAAATAGAGCAAATATTTATTCTGCACTATGAACTTTGAGTATAGTAATCAAGAAAAAACATAATGAACTTAGAGAACTTGAATGTGGACAAAATCCAAAGCAGTAGTAACTGATGGAAACTGTATCTTTCAGGTTTATAATACTCAAGGACCAAATGGATCTTCAGGGAAAGCATTTAAGGTGCATCTTCAGCTTTGGGACACTGCAGGACAAGAACGGTAAGAATCCATCACTTTGTAGATACATAGAGCTTAGAGCAACTTATTTCAAAGTGAATGATATATGTGAACTTGAAAAGACATGAGATGCAACTCTTCTTCGGGTTTCAGGATAGACATTTGTGCCAGAAAATAAAATAAAATGATTTCTAGTTAACAAACCATTACTGACATTGTGTAGTTGTTGCAGATTTCAAAATCAGATTTTCAAAACTGTCCATGAGGATTTTGCATATGCCTGATCATTGCACTTTCTAGCACAAAAAAAAAAAAAAAATTCTCCAGAGTTCAATTGAATGAAGATGGAAAATTAACACTGCTGTACTTACTACTTAAAGAGGGAGTTAAAGAAATGGCATTGATCTTGCTTTTTCTTTGTGTTCTCCACACAACCTCTTTGTCCCATGCCATATGACGCCATTTGTCCCATGCATTGAGCACACCATTGGCCTCCAGTTACAGCCTTTTACTTCCCTCCAACCTACTTTCTCTGATGCTCTGCTTTCATCAGGCCCACTTCAAATTCTACCTTGTCTGTGAACACTCAACAAAAATGCATCTTCTTCTAAACTCCTATGACACCTCTCCTACCACCCTTAAATTACTAAATTTAAATAGTCATTTTGCCATTGGATTATCGTTCATAGCCCTTGTCTGCATTTCTGCAAGACTGGGTCTTTTTGCTTTTTACTTGTTGAACTCTCTATTTACTGGAGCAGTAAGCCCTTGACTGCAATGTGAGTTGCAGGTATGTTATCTTAAAAGTGAGGGGGAGAAGAGGGAAAAGGAGAGGGAGGAAGGGAGATGTTATATTCTCATAACTATATCTTTGAACTATATTGAACCTGTTACAAAATGAAAAATTAAAACTAAAAATAAATAGATTATATACTACTTAATAATAAGGTGAATCTTCCTTATTTCTGTCTGACTGGTATTCATTGATTCACCTGTCCTCCCCATTCCAGCTTTGTAAGGGCAGAGACCTTGCCTGGTTTTTTGGCATCTTCTTTTGTATAATATTTGAGATAACAGATTCTCAGTAGACAGTAGTATTAATGACTTCGAGCTGGAGGTAACATTCCATTATTCAGTGAAAATGGGTTTCTATAGGATGCAAGGTTGCAAAGTGCTACAGACTCCATGGAATGAAGCTTTTCAGTATTAGATGAAATTAAAAATGGCAATGGATTGGCAGAAATGCTATTTAGAAAGCACATACCTCCAAATTCTGCATCGTATGTCTTAGAATGCTTCTGCTTGTAAACACTTGCTTTTTGAAATGCATCCAAAATGTTCTCACTTTTGCTAAGTGTAAACGCCAGGAGAGGTGCTGGGCCTCTCTGTTAGCTTTTCTGACTGTGAATCCATTTACACACACCCTTCAACACTGCTGGTCCCACTGCAGTCAGTCCTCACAAGAGTCTCTGTTCATATGTCAGTTTTGTTGTCACAAAGATGTATGTTTTACAGACCAATTTAATCTATTTTTGAAGAAGTAATCTGAGAAAATGTGAGCCCCATATGTCCTCACACATGATATGTCAGCCTAGTGTGATGGCAGGCTTCTCTCATCTGTCCCCTTATGACAGCTGTGCCATGAGGGAAATGGGAAATCCTAGGGGCAGCCTTTGGCAGGCTTAGATTATTCACCCCTTGAGAACTGTGCATTCTGTATATGTAAGGTGTAGCTAGGCAACAAGAGAAACAACACCTCACACCTCCATCCTGGGCCTGAGGGCATCTGGCAGTAGAATCCATGGTAGGTAATGGTTACTGATGAAAACCACATTGGGGGAAGAAAGAAAAATCACATAATCCTTATGTAAACCTACAGGATATGAGAACAGTGTTAGCTCTCAATAGGGGAGACAGAATGATAAGGTGGCCCTGTTTCTTTGTGTGGTCCTAGCTTTTCCCTATTCTGAGCACCCATACAACAGAATAACATAGGTGGATGGACCTGGAAGTCTACTATTTTTCTCCCTGGGAGCATCAGGTGATAAAAAGGATACCAGGCAGAATGGTCCAGTGTGTAGCCTGCTCTAGAGCATGAGGGCTCTGTGCTGCTCTGAATGGAAAAATGTTTGTTCCAATAAGACCCCTACAAGAAGCATGTTTTTGCACAATTGTCCTTTACTATGGGCAATGACAGGGGAATAATACATAGTCTGATCCTCAAATGAGACACACACACACCAGCAAATCAACAAAGTAGTTTTCTTAGATATGGCACTATTATGGTTGAGTAGGAGACAATTTTCTGGGTACAGCTCGTCTCTGAAGGAGCCATCATTCAATGTACTGTAATCTCTGTGGGCTTCCATGGTAGAAACAAATCCACAAGCAAACACAAATGAGTCAATTTTTAATATTTTCTAACTATATTTTTAGATCATGATAATGTCCTACAAAGAAATCTTACATTGAAATAAATAGTAGTTAGTATTTCTTCTCCCTGCTGTGGTATTCAAAGAATAATTCCTTATTGAAGTCATTGCAAGTCTTTAATACTTTTTTAAATCTTTTACTATTCTGTTTATTTCTCCTACTCTCTTTAATTTCACAAGTGTTTAGGAAGCAAATACCAAGTCCTGGGCTATGATAATATAATAGATACATGTTAAAAGCATAGTTCCTTTCCCCTTATAACTTAAAGTCTAGGGTGGAATATGGACAAATAATTATAAGATAGTTTTAGAGCAGTAACAAGGAAACAGAAAGTAATATGTAGGCTCACCAGGAACAGATCACCCAGATGTGGCTATGGGGAAGGCTCCTTGGAAAAGTGATGTTTCCTCTGGTCCATAATGTAAATACGCATACGCACTGTAGAAGTGACTGTTATACAGACTACAGGATAGGGGAGGAGAAGTAGGAAGAATTAAGGAAATGTTACCCCAGAAAGACCAGCAGGTGCAAAATCCCAGGGTAGGGGGGTGAACTTTCTAACAACTAGAGGAAAATTAGCGTGCCTGTGAGTAGTCATAATGTGAAGCTGGATAAATGAGCAAGGGTCAGTTCCTGAGGAGACTTTGACAACTGATTAAGGAGTTCAAGTTTTATCTTAAGGATAATGCATAATTATTAAAATATTCTAGTAGAGGATTAATAATAAGTAGTCCAGGGTTCCCAAAAATCGGGCATAGGAAGTCTAATGAGAAGGGTGTTGAAGTTATTTGGGCAAGACATTATGGGTTTAAAATAAGAGCGGTGGCAAAGGTAGATGGACAGAAATAAGGTCAAGAGATCTGTATTGAATGGATGTGGCAGATGAAAAAAAAAGGGGGATTATGGCAACTAGGAGGAGGAAGAGGATACCATTGGCAGAAAAAGAAATCAAGAGGGGGAACCAGTTTGGTTTTGAACAGGTGAGGTTGGAGGTGCCTGACTTTCCTCCAAGTAGAAAGACCCAAAAAGTAATTAGATACAAAATGTGGAAACCAGGAAAGATCTAGATCTAAACATTTTGGCTTCCTCAATACCAAGGATATGGTTGAGCCAGGGAAGTGGATGAGATCATCCAATGAATACATGTAAAATGAGAAGGATCAGGACTAGAACGTTGATGAAACCAACACTAAGTTTCTACAAATGGGCTAAAAATAGGAGACCAAAGAATTAAAAGGACATTTAGGATAGGTAGTGGTGCCCCTCCCTATTTGAAAGTTAAGTGGCTTCCTAAAAACCCACTACCAAATTCGGATTTTGGTCCTTGTGGATAGTCTCTGCTTTTGCCCATTGCTAATGTCAGAGTAGATCTCAGCACGTGTTCATTGTCACTGAAGATATTAGTGGGCAGGAGGAAGAGCAAGGCACTAGACGTCTTTATTTACTTTCTACACAGCAGAAAAGATGCCACAAAATCCCTCAGTAGAAATGAATGTGTCTTTCCTCAAGTACTGAGCCATGATGTCTCTCAGCTGATTTGGCCCTCACCAGAGCTGAGCCAATGCTAGTCCATGCCCTTGAACCTCCAAAACTGTCTGCTAAAACAAACAACGGACAAAAAAGAAACGCTTTTCTTCACAAGTAGTCTCTTTCAGGTATTTCATTATAGTGATGAAAAGTTTGACTAACCTAACAGTTTATAGCTGAATCTGCTCACTGGACCCTTCTGCTGCCTTTGTGACCAGTCTCTGCATGATAATTCATAAGGGCCGGCTGTGGAGGCTTCATCTTTGAAAGGGAAGTTGTGTTATCTTCGCTGTCATCTTGAGTACCTGGACTAACTTTCAGAACCTCCCTGTGCTTTGTTGGCAGGTTCCGGAGCCTCACCACTGCATTTTTCAGAGATGCCATGGGCTTCTTATTAATGTTTGACCTCACCAGTCAACAGAGCTTCTTGAATGTCAGAAACTGGATGAGTAAGTGGGATTGAGTAACGTGAGAGATACAATCAGATGGGACACCACAACTTACTTTTGGAAAACAATGAGTGTAGTATTTGTTTTCTTTACACTGGCAACATGATGGCCTTTATGTGGGTCACTCAAGGTGGCTAGGAATTGCATTTTCCTTTGACACTCTTACTGTAGATGTCCAGTGTGTCTTTATCAACTCCTAGAGTTCAGATTGTTACTATTATTCTTCAAAGACCATTCATTCCACTTGTTGGGATGGCTTAAAGGACTTCTTAAAACTGAGTCCTCTATCTGCTACATCAAACCTGGAGAGAGCATAGTGAAACTCAACAGTGCTTTTGGAGGGGGGACACAGGCACCTAGTATGTGTTCATGGTCTAATGGGTTAAGCAGGCAAGAAAGTACTCCAGAACAGACATGGCAGTGAGGATAAAAGCAGCATGTTGGTCAGCTGACACTGGACTTTTACTTTAAAATAATTCAAATGTGAGGAAGCTTGTATAGAAAAATCTCTAGCTTCCATGAGTGTCAATATAAAATTCAAATATTGTCAAATCAATTACTGAAGTCAAATTGATATATATCAATGGGAGTATTAGAATTTTATTTTATTTTATTTTAAGTTTTTTTTTTTTTTTTATTTGAAAGTTAGAGTTACACAGAGAAGAGAGGCAGAGAGAGAGAGAGGTCTCATCCGATGGTTCACTCCTCAATTGACCACAATGGCCGGAGCTGCGCCGATCCAAAGCCAGAAGCCAGGAGTTTCTTCCAGGTCTCCCACACGAATGCAGGGGCCCAAGGACCTGGGCCATCTTCTACTGCTTTCCCAGGCCATAGCAGAGAGTTGGATCGGAAGAGGAGCAGCCAGGACTAGAACCGGCACCCATATGGGATGCCAGCAGTTCAGTTAACCCTCTGAGCCACAGCGCCAGTCCCTAGAATTTTATTTTTAATCATTATAGCACTGAAGGAATATTTTATTCATTTTTTTATTGCAAATAAGAATTTTGACATCTAGGGGATATACACATGTTGGCACCAATGAATTGCTAGTGGTTCTGAGACTGCTCTTGTCATTTCCAGATTTGCTCTGGCTGTCTTGACCAGAATAATACTTTTTTTGAAACAAGATCTTGTTGTTCTGCTCAAAGTCCTTCTGTGACTTCTCTCTCACCTGGAATAAAACACAGAGCTCTTCAATTCCCTACAAGGCCAGTGGATTAGGCACTCAGCCTCTCTAGTTCACTCCCAGTAGGCTCCCAGCTCAGTGTCAGCCAAGCAGACTCTCATGCTGTTCCCAGAAGGAGTAACACATGCCCGCTCTGGGCCTTTGTCCCCTGATTCTGTTCTCTGTCCCGATTATTCTCCCATTTACAGACATGTGCGGAGTCTTGGGCTCCCTTCAAGCTTTCCACCACACCTCCTTTATCTCTTTAAGAGATGTTTGCTGACCAATCACCTCATCTAGAATAGTACTCTTCTGTCACTGCCACCCTCTGACATAATCTGGATCTATTTTTTCACTCTTTCCACCACTAGAATGTAAGCTCTTTGAAAGTTCAGATTTTCTCTATTTTCTGCCATTCTATACCCTAGACTGTGTGAGTGCCTGGCACAGGGCAATTTCTTAAAAATATAAGGTAGAGGCCGGCACCGCGGCTCACTAGGCTAATCCTCCGCCTTGCGGCACCGGCACACCGGGTTCTAGTCCTGGTCCGGGCACTGGATTCTGTCCCGGTTGCCCCTCTTCCAGGCCAGCTCTCTGCTGAGGCCAGGGAGTGAAGTGGAGGATGGCCAAAGTGCTTGGGCCCTGCACCCCATGGGAGACCAGGAGAAGCACCTGTTTCCTGCCATCGGATGTGCACGGTGCGCCAGCCGCAGAGCGCCAGCCGCGGCGGCCATTGGAGGGTGAACCAACGGCAAAGGAAGACCTTTCTCTCTGTCTCTCACTGTCCACTCTGCCTGTCAAAAATAAAAAATAAAAAAATAAAAAAAATATATAAGGTAGAATCATACCTCAAAAAATCCATGGAAAATGAAATTAGAAGATTTTCATCTTGCTGCAAAAAATCCTGAAATCCATGCATAGTTTCTACAAAATATGCACTTTCCTGACCTTTTTGAAGTGTATGTATGTATTTCATACTACATATCATATAAGACAAATAATATATACATGACCACTTTCAATGTGAGTTCAATGATGCAGTAGCAAACAATGAGGGAAAATATCACAAATTCTGATTTATTAAATTGCTTGTCCCAACCAATGTTTATCCTAGGATTTGTCTTTATTACTTTTTAATATTGTATATCCTTATCCAAATTGTGGTGGTATTAATAGATTCTGAGGAAACAAGGGGATAATAAGCTTGTTAGGTTCTTTCTGAGAATGTGTTTGTTTATCTTTTTTCAAGGCAGATGAGACTCCACCATGCTTTTATAAGTCTCCAGACAGATATTGTAAGGATTTAAAATAATTAATTGCCATGACTAATAACACTTTAATTTCTAGCACCCAAACAATTTGTATTGCAGGCTAAGCCTTTGCTGTCTACCTCTGCTTCAGCCAGGTAGCACATAGCCTGCCTTAAGACGGGAAATCTTGCTTTCCTTCTTCCCTGCCTCCCCTCCCCTCCCTTTCCTTACTCCTCCCCTCTCTCCTCTAACCTTAGAAAAGAAAAAAGCAATTTGCTCATTTTAAAATTGTTTCTCTGTGATTCATGGTGGTTCCAAAATGGTCTAATCTCTAGATCATTGCTTTGGACATCAGGACGGGGAAATGTAGTAGCTTCTTCAAGGAAAAGGCAAATTACGAACCTTAAACATACTACTTCCACTTAGATTTGAGGATCAGTTGGCAAGATGCAGCATGCCCATCTGAGAGGGCCTTTGCCCAGATGTGGAAGAACATGACCAGGTGCTGAGACAAGGGGCTTCTTACTTGTTATTAGTCATCTTACAGATGAGGAAACTAAGCTTGAGAAGAGTGAGTGACTTGGCTGATATAACTAGTCAGCAACCAAACTGCAGATGAACAATTAAGTTAGCAGTCTGGAATATGAGCAGTCATTTGACATCACTTGTTTATAACTAACTTGCTGGCTCCATCTGCTTTCTTTCCAAGGCCAACTGCAAGCAAATGCTTATTGTGAGAACCCAGATATAGTATTAATTGGCAACAAGGCAGACCTGCCAGACCAGAGGGAAGTCAATGAACGGCAAGCCCGGGATTTGGCTGACAAATACGGGTGAGTCAGTTACACTGAGAATCAGCTACCAGTGGAGCAAGACACAGACTGATGTCAGGAGGAAACCCCTTGAATAGAGAATAGTGTGTGAATTTAAATGATCTTCCATAGGAATGTATGTAATGTTTTCATGAATTACTTTTACCTAACGTTTATAGACTGCTTCTCTGTTAACAACTATTCATAGAGCTTAACTCATTTAACCTATTAGAAGCATCCAGAGGAGATAATAGAGTGATCCACTTTATATATGAAGAATTGAGTTACAAAGAAATTAAGTAACTGATGGAAGGCCGCATACTGAGAGCCGAGCTTAAATCCATTCCAGACGATCTGAGATCAGCACTCAAGCCGTTAAACATTATGCTCCCTGGCTTCGAAACCCTGAGAAATAATACCTCACAGGGATAAAATAGTGCAATCCTTATCCAGCTGAGCCTGAGTAGCAGCTAAAAAAAAACCCTCCAAACCCAAACCAAGCCACAAAAACCCATGTAATTATAAATTGACTTCCATAGCAGAATTTGTCCTTGCTTTTTAGTTTGAAGTAAATTCATATCTGCAAGTTTTTTACTGAATGATCCTTGAGAGATTTGGCTTAAACATCTCATCATAGAACTTCTTATTCCAAATAAGCATAAACTGTATTCACATGAATACCCCTATTTAGTGCACACACATTGCTGAGTCATATTTCTAGATAATAGATTGGAAGGGAAGTAATATTTTAGTGGTATAATCACCAATAGGCATTTTATCCTTCTACTAGAAGAAAACAGTTAACAATTATAATGTCCAGATTTCAAATTCCTGACCACCTCCCATATCATTTTCTTTGCCTAGAAAAGTGGTTATATAAACATCCTAAAGGGCAGTTCACCATTTTTTACTCACAGAGAAAAAGTGAGGATGCTTATTAGTTCTTTTCTGATTTCTTCATTTCTTAAATTTTTGCCATCTTTTCTATGTTAGCATACCGTATTTTGAAACAAGTGCAGCAACCGGACAGAATGTGGAGAAAGCTGTAGAAACTCTTCTGGACTTAATAATGAAGCGAATGGAACAATGTGTGGAGAAGACACAAGTTTCTGACACTGTCAATGGTGGGAATTCTGGAAAGCTTGATGGGGAGAAGCGAGCAGAGAAGAAATGTGCCTGCTAGACTCTACATAGGAACTGATAATCAAGAACCCTACCCAAATATTACTTTTAAACACAACAGCAGACCACAAAATTGTTGTTGAGTAGACCATGCACAATGATTTATCTTTGTTTTTCTGCTAGAAAATTTATTTTAAGAAACCAGAATAGTCAACAGTGTTCAAAAGAATTGACCAGTTATCCTTGAGGCCCCTCCAAACAAGATCAAAGATTTCCTAAGGTGATCTCACCATCATGGATGTTCCATTTTTGTTTTCAAAGAAAGAAGATGAGTACATAAGAGAGTAAACAAGAGGAAATATCTGTGAGTTTTGCAGTAAGTTGGAACAAAAATGACCTTGTCACATTGGAGAAGAGGATAGGCTACCATAGGGAGAACATAACTTTTTTTTAAAGGTTGGATTTATTTATTTTCTAGAATCTGATTATTACTTTCAGATTTGCATTTGGGAAAACATATTTGCTGAAATTGGAAACATAATGAAGAATTCTATGAGATTTATTAAGAATGACATACCTGTGTACACCCAATAACTGTACTAAGAATGATAGAATTACTAATAAGGTCGTGAGTGGGTGAATGTCACACTTGCACTAAAATGTAGTACATTGTGTAATAATGTCATTTTTATATTCTTAATAAATGGCATATAGACAAGAACAGGACTGTGACTGACAAAGTACAAGAGAAATGCCCTGGAGGGAAAAATGAAGTATGGGAACATGGCATTTGGACAGCTGAAATTAAATGTATCTGTTACAGATGTCTAAAAGAGTTACTTAGCCAAATTTCATTCAAGCCAATTAGAAGCTGACATTCTGAGTTGGGGCTAAGAGACTCTCCAAGGGTTTCCATTTCAAACAAAATTTTAGAAATCAATTTGGGTGGTGTTAGCTTTGCATTTCATTTTTTTTTTTTTTTAGCAAATGTTGATAAGTGTCACAAAGAGAAATTCACTGTTGCTGTTCACTAAATATCTCTTTTGAAAATTCTGTCAAGAAAAATTATTTAGCCTCATAAGTTGTTAAGATGAAAAATGCTATTAATATGAAACAAATAGCAACTATTAATTATGAACTTTATTTTATTTATAAATGTGCTAGAAACCCTAACACATTTATTCTCCCCAACCCATACCCATGCCTGGGTTTGAATCAACCACAGAAATACAGGCTTTTCACTTGGTAGAACAACAACTTGGTAACACAACAACAATAATGATGGATCAATTCTATGATCACTCTGATTTTTCATGTCATTAATCATATAGAATTAGTGATACCTCATTCTGTATTACACTATGTTTTCATTTTACCTAAGCCTTTCATTGAACTATGTTTGGGTGGGGAGGGAAAATATCTTATCTCAGCAAAATTTTGATCAATTATTTGATCTTTCACATAAAGCTACCTTTTCTTCTAAAAACCATCACATATGCATTTTCTATTGGCCTTATCTTACTGTTGTGTCTAAACTAATATGACATTACTTTTTATCTTAGTTTCTGATACACACAAGCCATACCAATCAAAATATTATTTAAACATGTCAGTTTTATCAATAACAAAGGCAACATAGTTCAAGTTAACTCTTTTTTAATGAATATGTTATTTTTGATGTGGCAGTTCTTTTCCTATAAAGTTTTTACAAAGTTAATTTTTCTGTACTCAGTGCATATTTTTTAACTTATAAAAATGGGAAACCCTAAAATTACAGTCCCCTCTTCAACCTCTCCCTATAATCTCGAGACTTCTACCATTGAATCAGTTTCAGAAACACAGACAAATCCAAAGGAGTATCTGTTTATAATTCTTAGGATGGAATAGATCCAGAAATGTGTCAAGCATCAGAACAATTTGGAAGCTTTTATGGGATTAGTACCCAGCAAAATTCTCAGTTAACTGCCCAGCTCCTCTGATTTTTGTAACAATGTGCCAGCTTCGCAGATCAGTGGTGGCTGGGTATTCCAGTGGTGTTTCCTTAGGTATGCTCTTGTGACCTCAATGCCTGTGACAGGAAGACAGGATGTTATTAACTAACATTTATGTTGTTTCATCTTAGAGCAAATAGAAAAATATAACCATTTCTGGGCAAAATTTGGTGAACTTTTGTGGACATTCTTTCAAATTCTTTGTTGGGCTCAGATTGTGATGTCCCTAGCATTTCCATAATAAGGAATGCTCAGGCTTTTATAAAGCCCTCAAGGTATTCTATTTTGACATGTCTTTTGCTTCTATTTATTTTCCAGCTATATGATTGATTTACTTATGCCAAGAATCTGTCATTGTCAGTTATTTAATGAATATTTTTTCAGGGTTTACTTTAAAATTGTTAGTTGATAGCTGTAGCACAAAGCAGAGAATGCCCATGATTATGGAACTCTGCCTATAAAAATAAGTTATTGGGTAAAAAGAGAAGAGATTTAAGATATCATTCTATTTATAAATAAATGCTTGATCTAAAATGTATTTTCCCTGTAAAATTTGACATCTGACCCAAAATTACATTTAACCATTATTAAAAATTCCTTCTTTCATTATTTCAGGATTCATAGTTCTATGTAATTTGTTTTACAATGAAAATGTATCTGGTGTCATTTGTATACTGACTGCTTTAAGGGATTCCATATTCCCTCCGTCTCACAAATGCATGCATTTTTAGTCAAGCTGTGTCCTGTTGCTGATCATCTCTCCAATACTAGAGTAGATCATCTTGTAGGAAATATTTAAAGTGTATGTGACACTCCTTTCTGTTATAGGAACCATTTCTAGAGTGTTTACACAGATTTGATGTTTACATTGCTCTAACTCAGTGCCTCAGATACCTCTGTGACCAAATCTGTTTCCAACCATATAGCTCATTTCCTCTGATTGTATATTATAGGAAGGACTCATAGAGACATCAACACAGCTTAAGGTCTTATAAAATCTTCAGAAAAGGATGCAAGGATTTTATTGGAATCTAGAGGTTATGACCATCTTTTCTTGATCCCCTAACTAATGGAGTGGGCATTATTGCAGAATTTTAACTATGATTAGTTACAAAGTTAACTTTTAATGTAAAAATGTGTCAAAAATAGTCCAGAGAATATAATGCTTGTCTTGGTCTGATGATGGTAACAAGTCATGGATTTTCAGAGAAAATTCTGAATGCTAGGAGTTGAGCTTGTCTTTCCGTAACCATTTTAAAACTCATGCCAGTTACACTCCAGCCAATTTGCTGTCATTTCCATTTTATCATCTACTGCACTGCAAAAAACCAAAACCAGCATTTTCTAAAGTAAATATTTTATCTTTTACTTTTAAAGAGATGGGCCAGTCTGTATCAGTGGATGTCTTTGTCATGCTTCTACTATAAATTGTTCTTTGCCAATCTGTACAAATAGGTTAAACTGGATAAGAGTTTTAATCAGGCTTCCATTGTTCCTTTCGATGACAGAGAAACTTACCACAGAGAAAGACATGACTGCATTAAAATTAACACAACAACCACAATGTTCTTTAAGCTATAACTTGAGTCCACAGGGAATCAATAAGTTGTAGGAAGCCCATATATCTTCTCACCAATGCAGTGAGGGCAGCAGTTAGGTAGAGAAACACTAGGCATCATTTGTCATCTGGAAACTTGTGTCCATGAAACAAGAGCTCCATTTAAAGTACACATGGGACTGGTATTTAAGCTAGTGGTTAAGACACCTGTTAAGATGCCTACATCCTACTTTGCATGTGTTTTATGCCTACTCCTACTTAGCTGTGTTTTATGCCTCTCTGCTCCTGACCCAGCTCCCTAGCTGTTGCAGGCATTGGGGAGTGAAATAGAAGATGGTTTCTCTTTCTCTCTTTCCCTCCCCCTCTCATGTTTCTCTTTATTGGCCTCTTAAATAAATAAATGAAAAAAATTTTTTGAAAATGACACATGTGCTGTCCTAGTTGTATATCACACCATAAATTTGAGGGAAAATCCTCATCTATGAAGGATTTTGAAATCTTAATAGGAACTCAAAGCATAAAGAAATAATATTTCAAGTCTGATTTCCTAGGATATATAATAACTATTTGAAAGGAAGATCTAAGAGCTGATGTGAGCCAAAGTTACAATACAGCTGCCTTTAACCCTCTCCTACCAAACATTAAAGCATTAGAAGAAATAAGTGTAGTTGAATATTTTAGATAAAACTTTTATTATTTTTTAAGATACAAGATGCTGTAAATATTTGAAATGCTCATTGTAAGGTATATTTTTTTCTTGAACTGTGAACAAGATCATGCAAGCTTATTTCTGGGAAGACAATGAGTTCTTGAACATGAATGCATATAGACTATTATCTGAGTGTTGTCTCAATGCTTAAAGCCAAGATGCTGCTTGTCTCATAGAGTGGATACAAAATCATTGTTGGATATGTAAAGATTTTTACATAACTTACTGCTTTAGCATTCTTGGTTATAGACCCAATCACAATGATATTGTTGGCCAAGAACTATAGATAAATAAGAGTTTAAAAGTTATCTAAATTATGCTCTTAAATACAAAAGGATATGTAAATGGCCATACATATATGATTTTTAGGTAGATTTTTAAAAGGCTTGGTAACAGTTTTTCTAACTACATCCATGGCAAACATTTATTCATTATTTTTATCTGTAGAGGTGTAGGCCCTTAGAACTAAGCTAATAAAAACAAACATCAGATACTTAATTGTTAACATCAGAATTTGGAATCTTGGAAACATTTTTGTTTATTACATATAAATCCAATTTTCCCATAAATTTTATATTTGATTAATTTTTCAAGAGCCCCAAAGACTCCTTTCTGTAGTATTCTTTGTACCAACAATCAGGTATTTTCCAACTTCATTTGTGGAGAGAAGATCACTAATGAAAACTAAATGAAGACTTTGGCACCAAAAAAGTGATACTATATAAAGGAGTATCATTTTGGGGAGGAAAATATACAACAGAATCATCATTGGACTTAATGGTTTAGTGGTTTAAATTTGATTTGCTTGTACCTTCCCTTCCCAAGAGGTCCTGGGAGTTGTAACCAACAACCCTAATTGACTTAGTCTTTAAGAATCATTAGCAAATTCTATAGGAGCCGGCACATCTGATCTTAACCTATTGGATCACTTATTTAACCAGTGGCTACTATCCTTATGTCTGTTGGCACATCAAAATAGTATCTGGCTTAGCAAACAATGTATGTATGCTTATTCCTACTCTGTTTCTAGGTGATTTTTCTTTTCAAGTATACTTTGAAAGAAAATGTACTGTCAAACAGAAAAGTCACCAGAAGGAACAATTCAGCGTCCATGGGACCTAAATAGATTAGTGGCTTCTCATGGAATTTGTAAACCCTGTGTGTTCATGGGATTCATGCCACATTCAAAGGAGAATCTGTATAAGAAAGGGATTTGTAAATTATGTTCCATGCCATAAAAACACTATTATCATAAGCTGTGAGTGAATAAAACCATCACAGGCATCATTTAAACCACTTATTCGTTACAAAAGTCTCAGACCAGGGACAGCACACTTATTTTAATACAGGTGTTGGAAACTACAATTGGACAGTCACCTTAATGTCATTGTATTCGATTGAAAATGTTTAATACATCTTGTTATTGGAAAAATTTTGAGTTCTATTTCAATTTGTATGTATCTTGTACTTTTTTAAGGAAACCAATTTCATTCTAGATAGTACATTATAACCCAGTAAAAATCCTCCTTGTGCAAATAGGGCTTTGTATCCATAACCTTGTAAAAGACACTAATTATATCTGAAATTATTTTTAAAAATAAATTATCCTGCTCTCACTGATATGTTAAAAGCAGACAGCATTCTAACATAACACTGAATTGTTTCACTGTACCTCAACAGTGTACCTTTAAGTAATGTTGTCCTCACTTTTAAGCCAAGCATGTTTTGTCTAGTGCTATTAATGTAATTTAAGACTTTTAAACATGGAATTTTTATTCTATATTCCCCTGAATAAACTGTGGTTCCTGACAAATACTGTTAGGTAATTATTTTGTTGTACCAAAGTTCTAATGACTACAGAAATAATAGCATCCAATGATTCTGTGGTGTATGGGTTTGAATATTATGGTTGAGAACTGTATTCAGTGATTGTTTCTTGCACACTTTTCAAATAAAAACTGCATTTTTATCAATTATCTTGCGTACTCAAAACAACTATTTATTGAAATTGAATGCCTAGTGTTTGGGGAATATGAAATCAGTGTCAGCATGGGACTTGTATCACATTAAAAATGAGATCCATTCAGAAGTAGGAAATAAGTAGTCTGAACTCAGACAAGTGATTTTTATCCATGTCTCTAACCTTATTATCAAAGACTGGACTTTGCAAATAAAACTTTCTAATAATTTTGATGATGTACTTATTAAAATTAGCAGTTGAAGTATTCTATGGTACATAAACTCTTCCACATATTAGCACCTCTTTTAGTCCCATAACTACAAAGCTTATGGTCTCTTCCTTAGAGATTGGTGCGTCTGGTGTTCAAGACCACAACTGTACAGCTTCCTTTCAAATGTTCACTTGCAAAGGCTGCCTTGTTCCCAGAGCAGATCTTCCTCCATATGTTCCTTAGATAGGCTTTGCCAAGATAATGATGAGTTTTTAATTTAAAGATAAACAACACTCCCACTGCAAGCAAATAAATCCTTGGCACCATTCTCTCAACTTCACTCCCCAGGAGTAGTAATGCTGTTTCACAGAGGCAGAATCTTTTGCCCACTGGGTTCATCCTAAATAATTCAAGATAAATCACTAGGCGCTTGCTTTCCCTAATGGTTTTATAGGATTTTTAAAAAGTCATAGCATGCCCCATGTTGAGGAGAAAGAAAGATACAGCAGCCTGAAATCCACTATCTGAAATGATGAGATTTCGATTTTTAAAACTATATGCAATGTTTGCATTCTTCACAGGGCTCTCTACCATGGAGAATTTCATTTTTAATATGGATTGCTACTTGTGGAGAGAGAATAATAAGGATGTAAACATTGCTGTTCTGTTTGAAACTCATTTCAATAACTTGCATGATGTCTTTGGAAATCAACATGATTTGACTAATGCTGTATTATAGGTACTAGAAATGTTTTGTGATAATAGATTTTTATAATTATTTTTTTTTTTTTTTTTTTTTTTGTGGATGATTGTCTTTATTTTTTTAATTATCTATATCTCTGTATCATTTGGATGACATTTAACAATGAGCAATTATTTTCTATAAAATAAACAAGTGTGTTAAATGATCATACAAAAGAGAGATACAATACGGTTAATTATGTACAACTTCTGAACAGAAAGAGAATATAAAACCTATTTGAATAGACATCAGTGATACATTATAGTAAAGACTGGAACATAAAGAGTAAGAAATGAGACAATAGTGAGATGTTAAATTCTGTCATTGCATAAGATTTTTATAATTATTAATAGCTTTGGGCTATTTTCTTAGGTCTCTGAGAGAAAGAGAAAAGATACATGTTCATCAAATGTTAAGAAATAAAAAGCAACAGCAAGATTATACCAGAGGACTTCAATCTTTTTGATTCTACAGGGAAATTTACATTATGGTCTGATTCATGAGACAGCAATTTGGGTGGGCTAGCAGGATGATGAATGCAGCTCCTATTCCGGGTAACTCGTGTCCTTTCTCCTCCCCTTGCTTCCAAGAGAAGTTCTTTATGAGGCTTCTAGGACAAGAAGGTAAGTCAAGACAAGACTGTAACAGAATCATCTCAGAGCTGTTTCCCCTTCACTTCCCTGTCCAGAGAACAAGAGCTTTCTCAGTTTATTAGGAACACTAGACAAAGTCAGTAGTTGGAATAAAGAGTCCCAGCAATCATTAGCTTCTTTTTTTTTTTTTTTTTTTTTTTTTTTTTTTTTTTTTTTGACAGGCAGAGTGGACAGTGAGAGAGAGACAGAGAGAGAAAGGTCTTCCTTTGCCGTTGGTTCACCCTCCAATGGCCGCCGCTGCAGCCGGCGCACCGCGCTGATCCTGGCAGGAGCCAGGAGCCAGGTGCTTTTTCCTGGTCTCCCATGGGGTGCAGGGCCCAAGCACCTGGGCCATCCTCCACTGCACTCCCTGGCCATAGCAGAGAGCTGGCCTGGAAGAGGGGCGACCGGGACAGAATCCGGTGCCCCCAACCGGGACTAGAACCCGGTGTGCCGGCGCCGCAAGGTGGAGGATTAGCCTATTGAGCCACGGCGCCGGCTAATCATTAGCTTCTTGCACAGAATTCAAAGAGCTGGAGGGATTACTAATTGCATCAAAGGAATCATTACCTAAAGGAACTATGAAATACTATAGTGTATGGAAAAGGACTTAGACGAAATTGAGACTTCATGTCCAATCACCAGGGCAGCTGCACTGACCAGGGCACACCTGGTGACTCCTCTAGGGAAGTGGTGCACCTGCGTGGTATGCACTGCTCTCCCAGCAAGTCACAAAGCCACCCTTCTGGTCTTTGCTTAAATGTTGTCTTCCAAGACAGCATCATCTTTAAAATTACTATCCTATTTAAAGTAACAGCCTGTAGTTACCATTTGTTAAATTATCATCCCAAATAAAATTGCAACCACACCCTGTCATCCCTGGCAATAACCTAGCACTGTGTTCTTTTTCTTCCCAGTCCATTGGGCACCTCTGACTTCATTATCTATTTCTCCTCACTAAGAATGTGTTTCCATGGAGGTACAGTTTTTCCTCTTCTTTGTTCTCTTTCTTTTCCTCCATCCCGCCCCCATTGCCTGCAACTGTAGACCTAGCATCTAGAACCTGCCTAGCAACCAGGGGGAAATCAAGACACATTTGTTGAAAGAAGAAATGAGTGAAAACAATTCACTGTAATTATTTAAATCTTTATTGCATCCTTAAAAGTTTCTATCAAAAAATGGAAGGAAGGCAAGAAGGCAGGAAGGGAAAAAGGGAGGGATGGAGGAGGGAGGGAGGGAGGGAGGGAGGAAGGAAGGAAGGAAGGAAGGAAAATAGGGAAGGAAGGAAGGAAAATAGGGAAGGAAGGAAGGAAAATAGGGAAGGAGAGACAAAAAGAGAAGGAGGGAGAGAAGAGGAGGGCAAATTACAATGATTATGAAATTGGTTTGGGGAGTTCTCAGTTACAGTTGGATAGTGTAACTATTTGGATATTAATAAAGATTCTGTATTTATTTACAGGTCAGAAGAGAGAGAGATTTTCAAAGTGAAAAAATATGAAGTAATTTGAGGAGTATGTGTGTTCCTTTTGATTTCATAATTATTATCTTAAATTTAGAATGTAAACTTAATTGATTTGTTTTGCAGTTAATTTGGATCCTGAAGAAATTAGCAGAAAAAATAAGGAAGATGTTAAAGTGTCTGTTCACTAACAAAACATTCGATTTACTGTGTACTATAAGGTCATAATAAAAAACCTTATGAATAATGATTTTTATATAAAATAATTTTAATATAAAAAGAAATAAAACCTAAAATGTCATACAATAGAACATCAATTTTCTTTATCATGAGGCATATTATAAGCAAGTTTTCAAAATATACCTTATCACTTTCTAGACTAAACATTTCTTGATCATTTATAACAACATATTTAATCAAAGAACTAAGTTAATTTCTTTCTTCCTTTCTTTATTTTGTTAGAGGTAGACAGCCAGATAGATGGCTCTCATCTGCTGGTGACACCCAAATGCCCACATGGCTGGGGCTAGGGCAAGCCACACCAGGGAGCCAGGAACTCAATCCAAATTTCCCACATGAGTGTTAGGGACCCAGCTACTTGAGCCATCACTGCTGCTTCCCAGGATGCTTATTAGC